>NW_026917874.1:0-50000 GCF_032062105.1 Saccostrea cuccullata | reverse complement strand
AAAGTATAGTAAAATATTTGGTTAGAGTAGAAGAATGTAATGCACTTAGAAAAACAATGTCAGCAATAGTCAATGTAAACCAGTGACGTATAACAAAATGTATATTAGGAAAGAAATTGGTACTGAAAGAAGTTGAACCTACCCCCACCCCCCCACCCCCCCCAACCACACACACACCCTCACTCACACACACGAAATAGGATTTTCGAGTTTGGGCTATTTCATTTTGATTTCCTATTTGTTTTTGCTTGTCAATTTTTTAAATCTTTTTTCAGCTAGATTGATTTTTTTCTCTCTGCATGGTTACCCCCTCCTTTCAAAAACGATGCTACGTCAATGTATAACAATGAAATACTTTCATTTTGCATGATTTTACCATAAGTACAATGTTAGATTTAGCTATATTTATGAAATCAAATCATTTTTTGAAATCAAATCATTTTGATATTATGAATTTAAATTTTCATTTTTTTCTAACACCACCAATTTTCACTGAAATACTAATTCCATCTACGACACCTTACGTCTCTCTGTATCGATGTCCGTTTTTGGTTTTCATATTTAT
Organism: Saccostrea cuccullata; assembly: GCF_032062105.1. Lineage (NCBI taxonomy): Eukaryota > Metazoa > Mollusca > Bivalvia > Ostreida > Ostreidae > Saccostrea > Saccostrea cuccullata. The sequence continues at coordinate 49,435 of NW_026917874.1, read as the reverse complement.
AAAAGAGTACTACATTTACCGCTTTTTTGAAGGTGATACTGCTGATTCAGTAATAATTACGCAAAATTTGTTTAAGTTTTTACATATTATTGAATTAATTTAAAAAGAAAATGTGCGTGAGAAGTTTGAAGAGTTTCTGTGCGCCGACAAAAAACAAAATCAAAATTAAAAAAAAAAAAAAAAAAAAAAATCCGTGACTGTCGGGAGCCGGGAGTCTGGAAGACTAGATTTACCGCGTGCACGTTTGTTAACTTTTTAGCTCACCTGAGCCAAAGGCTCAAGTGAGCTTTTCTGATCACAATTTGTCCGTTGTCTGTCGTTGTCGTTGTCGGCGTTGTCGTCGTCGTCGTCGTTGTCGGCGTTGTCGTTGTCGTAAACTTTTCACATTTTCATCTTCTTCTCAAGAACCACTGGGCCAATTTCAATTAAACTTGGCACAAAGTATCCTTGGGTGAAGGGGATTCAAGTTTGTTCAAATGAAGGGCCACGCCCTTTTCCAAGGGGAGATAATAATGATTTAGAGAAAAATTATTGGCATTTTTAAAAAATCTTCTCCTCAAGAACCACTGGGCCAGGAAAGATGAAACTCATGTGGAATCATCCTCAGGTAGTGTAGATTCAAGTTTGTTCAAGTCATGACCCCCGGGGGTAGGGCGGGGCCAAAATGGCCGATCAAAGTTTTACATAGGAATATATAGAACAAATCTTTAAAAATCTTCTTCTCAAGAACCACTGGGCCAGGAAAGATGAAACTCATGTGGAATCATCTTCAGGTAGTGTAGATTCAAGTTTGTTCAAGTCATGACCCCCGGGGGTAGGGCGGGGCAAAAATGGCCGATCAAAGTTTTACATAGGAATATATAGGAAAAATCTTTATAAATCTTCTTCTCAAGAACCACTGGGCCAGGAAAAATGAAACTTATGTGGTATCATCCTGAGGTAGTGTAGATTCAAGTTTGTTCAAGTCATGACCCCCGGGGGTAGGGCGGGGCCAAAATGGCCGATCAAAGTTTTACATAGGAATATATAGGAAAAATCATTAAAAATCTTCTTCTCAAGAACCACTGGGCCAGGAAAGATGAAACTCATGTGGAATCATCCTCAGGTAGTGTAGATTCAAGTTTGTTCAAGTCATGACCCCCGGGGGTAGGGCGGGGCCAAAATGGCCGATCAAAGTTTTACATAGGAATATATAGGAAAAATCATTAAAAATCTTCTTCTCAAGAACCATTGAAACAGGAAAGATGAAACTCATGTGGAATCATCCTCAGGTAGTGTAGATTCAAGTTTGTTCAAAATGACCCCCGGGGGTAGGGCGGGACCAAAATGGCCAATCAAAGTTTTACATAGGAATATATAGGAAAAATCATTAAAAATCTTCTTCTCAAGAACCACTGGGCCAGGAAAGATGAAACTCATGTGGAATCATCCTCAGGTAGTGTAGATTCAAGTTTGTTCAAGTCATGACCCCGGGGGTAGGGTGGGGCCAAAATGGCCGATCAAAGTTTTACATAGGAATATATAGGAAAAATCTTAAAAAATCTTCTTCTCAAGAACCATTGAAACAGGAAAGATGAAACTCATGTGAAATTATCCTCAGGTAGTGTAGATTCAAGTTTGTTCAAGTCATGACCCCCGGGGGTAGGGCGGGGCCAAAATGGCCGATCAAAGTTTTACATAGGAATATATAGGAAAAATCTTTAAAAATCTTCTTTTCAAGTACTTCAAAGCCAGGATTAGTAATATTTGTATGGAATCATCCTCAGGTAATGTAGATTCTAGTTTGTTCAAATTATGATCCCCTTGGGGGTTAAAATTCAAGCCCCCCCCCCCCAACTTAAATTAACTTTCAGTTCTGATCTGATGTGTTTTTTCCTAGCTGATGTGCTCAGGTGAGCGCTGTGGCCCCTGGGCCTCTTGTTTTCGTTTGTCGTGTTTTTATGTACGTTTGTACTGCAAAGATGATCGTTGGTTTTGCATTTATATATGTTTGTTACGTACGTGGTTGCTGATTTTGCTTTAATGTATATTTGTTCTGCGAAAAGGTCTGTTGATTATGCATTGTATATCATTTGTTAAGTTTTTATGGTCATTGAAATGAAAATAATTGTTTGTTTTCTCATTATGGTAATTTTTGCCCTTTCCGCTGCCCATACAACTCCTCTCATTTCTTTTTCTTTTTTTCAGAAAGAAAATGATGTGGACGTTGTGCTTACAAACGTACGCCTGGCCACGCATCTGCATGAGGCCGTAGATTAATAGAATAGATTAATAATGAATTAATTTTGGCACCCAAATTTTGATTTTTTTTTTCTTTTCGTAAGAAGGATGCAATTGCACCTAATGTACGTCTCCTATGGCCGCCAGAGGAAACTATTAAAAGATAAAGAGTGTTAGGAAAGAGCAGCACTGTGTCTTAACAGGTAATTGGACATCTAACAAAATCGAGAATCAGATGAAATATTTTGACGAACGGAGAACTCTGGCTCTCAGACGACGTTACAAGGCAGAATGCTATACTAATCGAACGCCTGAAAAAACATCGCAGGATTAGTAACGCATGGTATTTCAACGGCAGCGTCTATGGTGAATTAACGAACAATAAACAGAGAGTTAGATTTGACATCCTAGACGATATCGATGAAAAGATAGAAGAAAGTGAAAAATGAACAGAAAACTATTCCGGATATCTCTTTGCCACGTTCAGAACTCTCTATACTAGTATTCGTAGACACTGTTCCGGTATCGTTTGACTACAAATTACAACGCAGAACATTGATTATGTGAAAGGCTTTAGGGACTTAACCAACCATTTTTGAACCGAAAATGTGTTTTTTATACGTTTCCTTTCTCTTTCTTCTTTCCTATGCTTTCCTCTCTCTTTCTCTCTTTTCTCTATCACCTTCTCTCAAAGTACAATGGCTCCACTCACTCAAAGGTAATGTTAACTTGATAACAGTTAAACTTAATGATGAACTTAAAAATTTTATCGGTTAATTGTCAGGGTTTAGGGGATATCAACAAACGTAGAGATGTTTTTAATTTTTTAAAAGGATTGAATTATAATATGTACTGTTTACAAGACACTCATTTTACTCCCAACTCTGAGAATGATGTTAAAAATCTATGGGGTTTTGATTGCTATTTCAGCTCATTTTCCTCAAATTCGAGGGGAGTAGCTATTCTTATTAATAATAACTTTGATATACAGACTTTAAAACAAAAAGGGGATGCTGACGGAAATTATCTTTTTCTAGAATTTAAAACAGAGGAAAAAAAGCTGCTTCTTTGTAATATTTATGGCCCAAATAATGATAATCCAGACTTCTATGAAAACATACAAACTTGTATAGATGATTTTAACTGTGATAATGTCATTGTATGTGGTGATTTCAACCTTGTATTGAACCCAGATATTGATTATTATAATTACAAACATATAAATAATCCAAACGCAAGGCAAAAGGTCCTTGACTTTATGGAAGATGGGGGTTATATCGATATATATAGACAATTTCATCCAGATACTCCAAGATACACATGGAGGAAAAAAAACCCATTAAAACAAAGCAGGCTTGATTTCTTTCTGATCTCAGAAAATTTATTGCCAAGTGCAGTAGGATGTACAATTGAAACATGTTATAGGTCTGATCATTCCATGATTAGTTTATCTTTAGCTTTTAATGATTTTAAAAAAGGTAAAGGTCTTTGGAAATTTAATAATTCCCTTCTTAGTGATGAGAAATTTCTTAATACTATAAATGAAATCATTAATAATGTTAAGAAACAGTATGCTGTACCTATATATTTAATGGAAAACTTACAGCAAGTTAATGATGAAGAATTAGTCTTTACGATAAATGATCAATTGTTTTTAGAAACCCTTCTCATGGAAATAAGAGGAAAATGTATTTCCTATTCCTCATACAAAAAGAAACTAACAAAACAAAAAGAAGAAAAACTTGTAGAAGAAATAAAATATCTTGAAGAAACAATACATACTATTGCTGACAATGTTGAACTCTTAGAGGAAAAAAATAAGGAATTAGAAGATATAAGAAAACAAAAGATGAGGGGTGTTTTAATAAGATCTAGGGCAAGATGGGTAGAAGAAGGGGAAAAACCGTCACAATATTTTTGTAACTTAGAGAATAGAAATTTCACAAGCAAGATCATTCCAAAAATAGAATTAGAAAATGGTAACATAATTTATAAGCAGGCCGAGATTTTGAATGAAGCTAAAAAATACTATGAATACTTATACAGAGACATAGACAGTTCTATAAATGATATCAATGATCTTGATGTTGAATTAAATTTTCCAAACATTGCTAAACTTTCAAAATTAGAGTCCTTGGAGACAGAAGGTAAAATAACATTAAATGAAGCTTCAGAAACGCTCCGCAATATGAAATCAAATAAATCGCCAGGTTCAGATGGATTTACATCAGAGTTTTTTAAGGTATTTTGGAAGTCCATTGGTATTTTTGTAGTAAGGTCCATTAATTATGCCTATGAAAATAAGACGCTAAGTATTACACAAAGACATGGTATAATAACCTGTATACCAAAAGGTGATAAACCCAGACAATATCTAAAAAACTGGAGACCTATTTCGCTGCTTAATACTGTTTATAAAATTGCATCAGGCTCAATTGCTAATAGAATGAAAAAATATCTCGATAAAATTATCCATCCAGATCAAACTGGTTTTATACAAGGAAGAAATATTTCTGAAAATATAAGACTTATATATGATATCATGCAATATACAGAAGAAGAAAGTATACCTGGACTTTTGCTCCTGGTGGACTTTGAAAAAGCTTTTGATTCCTTGTCTTGGTCTTTTATACAGAAATCTCTTAAATTTTTTAATTTTAGCAATTCTATTAGAAAATGGGTTGATATTTTTTACACAAATATTACAGCTTCTATTAATCAAGGAGGAAATTTATCACAATCTTTTAACCTACACAGAGGCTGTCGTCAAGGAGACCCCTTGTCTCCATATCTATTTCTCATTTGTGCAGAGATCCTTGCAATCAGCATTCGTAACAATAAGAATATAAAGGGGATAAAGTTTATGAATACTGAAAAAAAGTTAAGCATGTTGGCAGATGATACATCTTTAATATTAGATGGAAGTGAAAGATCACTCCAAACAAGTCTCACTACTCTTAAAAGATTTGCGAATATGTCAGGCCTGCATATAAATTACAGTAAAACTCAAGTAGTCTGGATTGGGTCCAAAAAAGGCAGCATGGATACCTTAAGTACAGATCATATGTTAGAGTGGGGAAAAGTAACTTTTAAACTATTAGGCACTGATTTTTGAAACAGACATGAAAAATATATTTATGCTTAATTATGCATCAAAAATAAGTAATATAAAAAAAAATTAATGCAACACTGGAACAAGAGAAATTTAACTCCTCTGGGTCGTGTAACAGTTCTAAAAACTCTTTTATTGCCAACCTTAAATCATGTTTTTGCATCTCTCCCAAGTCCCTCTGAAATTCAAATGAAAGAATTAGAAAATCTATTTTATACTTTTGTAATGGGAACTAATATTTCAAGACTAAAAAGAAAAATTTGTGTAATGAATTACAAAGAAGGGGGCTTTAAGATGATTAGTGTAAGAGAGTTCATTATGTCCTTAAAACTAGTTTGGATGAAAAAATTATTACTGCGGGACAATGGGTTAGACTCCTTTTTAGATATTGACATTAAAAAAATTGTATGTTGTGGGCAAGAGTATGTTGTCAAAAAAATCAATAATTTAAAAAATAAGTTTTGGAAGGACGTGTTACATGCATGGCTAAGCTTTTGTGACAAATCATTACAAAATGATACACTGACTTCCTTAGAACCATTATTCCATAATAAAAAATTAATCATTAATAAAAAGCCATTCTTCTATAAAAAATGGGTCTCTTGTAACATTTTATGTATAAATGACTTACTCAATGAAGATGGGACATTTATGAGTTTGAATGATCTACATATGAAATACGGGATAAAAACACATTTTCTAGAATATAGTGGCATAAAGGCATCTATATTAGAATGGCTAAGAAAGATTAACAGAGATCAAAATAACTTATCAAAGAAACCTTACCCATATATCCCAGATAATGTTTATTTGCTCCTGAATGCAAAGAAATCACATGATTTATATGAAATACTTATTCGACAAAAAATTGAACCATTGGGAAAAATCTCTTGGAATAGAATATTTGATTTGAGCAATGATGAATGGGAGATAATCTATTTACTTCCATTCAAATGTACAAAAAACACCAAACTTCAGTGGTTCCAATTTAGAATAAACCATAAAATACTAGCGACAAATTCCTTCCTACACAAAATTAATACAACTGATGATAAAAAAAGTACCTTCTGTAAAAAAGAAACTGAAACCATAGAACATCTGTTGTGGGAATGTGAACATGTTCAGTCTCTTCTAGAAAATTTTGCAAACTACTGTTTCAATAAAATCCACACCTCTATATCTTTTTCAAAAAAAGATTTTTTATTGGGCTCTGTGAAGAAAACTGATAAGCTTAAAAATATTATTGCCTTACAAATAAAACATTATATCTATCTATACAAATGTACAAACAGAAACATCTCCTTAGGTGGTTTGATATCCTCTATTAAGACAATGTATGATTTACAAAAATATATATCTTATAAAAATAATGAAAAAGAATCTTTTGATGAAAGCTGGAGACCATTAACTGATTTATTTTCTTAATAATCTCTCTCTCTCTCTCTCTCTCTCTGTCCTCTCTCTCTATTCCCCTCTCTCTCTCTATCCCCTCTCTCTCTCTTTCAATGTTTGTCATTTTGTAAAAAATGTTTTCAAAAATACAATAAATTATAAAAAAAAAGTTCAAAAAAAAAAAAAAAAAAAAAAAAAAAAAAATATTTTGACCTCTTTCAGTTTGTAGCAAGCAAAATACCAAAGAGGTACATGTATTAAGAATACTTGAATACTTGATAAAGGTCGTCATACCCCCCCCCCCCCCAAAAAAATCGATTTATGCAAGAAAATGAGGTCTCGAAAGAAAATAGAGGCATTATAGACAATAGTGATGTGTAAATCGTATTTAGTCCCCCCCCCCCCCCCCCCCCCCCCCCCCCCCCCCCCCCCCCAAAAGAAAAAGAAAACAGAAGACGCGATTTCATCTGTATTCTCAGCGTTTTAAAATTTACCATCTTGTTTCACAAACATGTTCTTTTCATAAATGTTCAACGCATGTTAGCTTTTGTTAAATTCATTTTTCAAATATTTGATCTGACAGACCTGTAAATTATATTCATATTGGTGCAGGACATTATTGACAACAGCTCACTAGAATATTCAAAGAATAATGAACTGCAAAACAATCTTCTGAGCAGAGTTTTCGATCGGTTCCTCCTAGTCGAGAAATGTGCAGAAGATGGCAGACTCTGCATGAATTGACCACGTGGAATTTTCACAAAAAATCTTTAATACGACTAAAACATTTTTTTCATATTCTCCAACAAGTATCTTTAAGATAGTATAGACAATTTTTTTTTTCATTGCGTTAAGGAACACATGTATGCTTAGCAATCAGTGTGAATGATCTTAATTGTAGAGAAAAAATATGTATTTATTTTATCAAATAAAAAATTTCAGAGCTTGAATTTCTTTTTATGACTAAAGACTTTTTGGTACAAAATTTACGCTATGACTCATGGATTACAATAAAAAGTTTTTTTTTTTTTTATTTTACCTTTCAGAACAGTGCACTTGTTAGTGTCAAAAATACAGTATTTCAGTCTAATTATGCAAGCTAACCGGTTTTTTTTCCTTTATAAATATAAATAGATCACTGACCTTTGTGTTACAGAAAATAATACGATTCTCTTTCTCTCTCTCTATTTTTTTTTTAATTTAAAAGTTATTTAAGATTTAAATGGAAACCATGTAGCATTTTGTGCTGTGATAGGAACAACATTTAAAAAAGGATACATGTGAATTAATTAAGTAACCAAACATGACCACTGGATTTTACCGAAGGTGATATTTAATAGTCCCAATGAATGTAAAGGTGCTGTGACATACTAGTACTTTTGCTTAGATAGGAAAGATAACTCCACTACTCGTGCATATTTATAGAACACCTGTCTTTTTACTTCCCTTTGATGATTTCACGTAAAAACTAAACTTTATTTGCTTTTTTGTTAATATTTTGATTTTATTTATACATTTTTATTTTTCAATTATTTTTACTTTATGTATTTCTTTAAATTCGCAAGAAATTATTTTTCATGAAAAGAGTAGTAAGAAAAGACTTTTAATTTTTTATTAAAAACATTATACAGTTTAAGAACCGTTATATTTTATAAGTCATTTTGTACCTTACTAGTATTAGCTTTGCGCAGTGGCGGTACCATAGCCGATGAGGTTAATCCGAGGCGTGGTTATTGCTAGTTGAAAACTATACCCAATACCCCGCGCAGTGGCCTGAAACATGGCCGCTAGCGCAATTTTTGAACGCTCCTACGGGAGCAACCATAAACAAATAATGTAAGAATTATCATAGAATAATACACGCTACCATCCGCCGTGTAAATTATATTCATATGTATGTCAATAAAACGAGAGAAATAAAATTCGCCATTTGAGCGTAGAGGTCTAAGAAATATATACTGAAAGGAAAAAGAAACGCAGGGTAAACTTTTGAGGTGAATTAAATTTGTTTTTCTTAAAATACTTTTTAGTTTTCCTATCTACCTTTTAAAATCATCTTTCAAAAAGATAAAACCAAATTCTCATATGATTTTGTCTAGTTATTCATAAGTTATTGAAGCTCAAATGACGATACCCCCCAAAAGTGAAAATCGAAAACTCTCATTATCTTCAATGTCTGTCTCGTGCATTTGTCAGTCTTATTTCTCCTTTGCATGGAATTTCATCAGAGTGTTTATCTTTCAAATCCTGGCTATATTAAGCATGGGTAACCACGCAAAAAATTAAGTCAAACGGCGCGCGCATGCGCCAGTGAGAGGAATACAACCGTAAGTTGACTGGCTCAAAAAACCAAATTGCAGAAATGTTTTCTTTCAAATTTCGTATGAATGTATTGATTATAATCATCTACTCTATAAATAGCTGTTTTTGTGGTAGTAAGGTGGCGATTTAAGAGATGGCAGGACGAATAACTCGCTCGTAATATGACTCTGTTTCGCGTTACCGTCATCGTCACGGTTGATTGAAAACCACTCCAGACCCTCTCTCACAACGGCTAAAACGTTTTATGGGGGGAAATTTACAAGAGACTGCTTAGTAAACCGTTGTTACCTTTTTCATTAATTAGGCAATTCGAAAACAAGACCCCATTGAACTTCCGTAAACTGTGCCAAGATTGCAATAAATTCATAATGTCTCTTAATAATGAAAAACGATGTACATACTTCATATGCATCAAATAATGCAACAAGATTTGTTGACAAACTCGTCGTTATCAAATTGCACGTGTTTTGGGCTTTTTAGCGTTTTCCCTACGTGACGTCATAAATTTTACGATTGAGTAATTCTGAATACTGATTTTGATGCACAGTAACTAAATTTCCCTTCTGACCAATTTTCGTAATTTTCGGTCATATGGTCAATTTTTTATCGAAAATTATGCTACCCTGCGTTTCTTTTTCCTTTCAGTATATTTAAACTTCTAAATAATAAAAAATAACAGACAGAGCATCGGAAAAAGTAACCTTTCAGAATATTCTTTAGATTCCTACAATCTGAATAAAACACGATTCAACAAAAATATCACATTGACCTTGATTCACTTTTACAACTGTGAATAAAATATTGTTTAAAAATGTATAAGCTTCAATTAATACAACACTAAAATATCACTGGTACTTGTGGACAGGACCCCCCCCCCCCCCCCCCCGATATTCAACCCCTGGGCTTATTGGACATTTTTTTCAAAATGATATTTATTACACTTATTCATCATGTGTACATAATGAAATAATCATCAAAACCCCAAAACAATCACTCCACAAAAAAAATACCCCACTATACATTATAAGGAGTATAATGTATAGTGGGGTATTTTTTTTGTGGAGCGATTGTTTTGGGGTTTTGACGATTTTTTCATATTGTACACATGATGAATAAGTGTAATAAATATACTTTTTAAAAAAAATCTCCAATAAGCCCAGGGGTTGAATATCGGGGGTGGGGGGGGGGGTCCTGTCCACAAGTACCTGTGTAAAATTTACGCAATTGATTGTAGAAAGTTGACTGAGATTAACAGTAAAGTCACAGTGTCTTGATTCTAAAATTACTGTTTTAGAACGCCCATTTTACCTCTTCATCTGACCTTTCTTTATACAATTTCGTTTCATAAATAACATAACGTTATTTATGTCTCTGATATCATCAAATTCGATTCTTCACTATCAAATTTTTCTTCTTTAACACTTTGTTTATTTGGTGTTTGTTTTAATGTAAAATGATAAAACTCTTGTTTTGGGGAAGAGGGTGATTATGTTATTTTTAAAAATCATCGGGATCGGTGTCGTATTTTGTAACTATGACGTCAAAGATGTGTTTTAATTGTGACGTCATGGAACTATTATGATAAAAGAAAGTCTAAAAATGTCGGTAAGTCGATTGTTTACTTTAATATTTTGTAGAATAAGTACTTTCCTTTGTTTGGATGTGTTGTTGTGATTCAGTCCTTCGTTCTTTGACAATATCCTCCATCTCAAATTCCCATTGTGTTTTTTATCTTGAGCCAATTCATCTTTGTGAAATATGATCGGTCATTAGGTGTGTAATAAATTTATTTCATCTTGGGGACTACAACGGGGTTGAAAAAAAAACGTGTTATTATTATAAAAAAACGAAAAACATACTAAACATGGCTCTTAGATTTACCCAGAACCTCTCTCCATATTTTATACAGTTGTGTAAACAAAGGTAGTGACTGTTCCTTCGCCAAGCGCTCGGCACTAGAAGTGAAAGTCACGGGTCTTTCGGATATGACCTTAAAAACGTAGGTCCTGTGTCACGGTAGGCGTTGGCACGATAAAGAACCCTCACTGCTCAAAGGCCCTGAGTGCCGAGTATAGGTCTAAATTTGAAGCCCTTCACCGGCATACGGTGACGTCTCCATATGAGTGAAAAATTCTCGAGAGGGACATAAAACAATATACAATCAATCAATCAATATACAGTTGTGTCTACTGCCATTTTTCCTCGTGTTCTCATTATATATGAATTTCTCATTTAATATATAATTAGTTTTGATATATTATGTTATTAGTAATAGTGGTGTGGGGATAATACTGTCTGGTAAAATCGTCTTTTTTTTTTTTATCAAATTTTGACTTCTTGGTTTTATTATGTGTAAAAAAAAAATACATGTATTAGTGTTCACTATGGCACGCAAAATTCACAAAAATGAACTAAACGTAGTTTCACAGTCGATAAACTAGGTTTATCGGTTGTAAACTATAGTTTACGGACTGTAAACTATAGTTAACAAGGTAAATCTATATTTTACATCTGTAAACCATAGTTACGCGATAATCTATGTTTCAAAACCGTAAGTTATACTTGACACTGAAAACAATCATTTGCGATTGCAAAACATGGATTATCTGATAAATACAGTTTCACGATTTGTAAACTATGGTTTACAACTCTACAGTTAACGATCTGCTAATTACAGTTTCACGATTTGTGAAACTATGATTAACAACTCTTAACTATAGTTCACGATTGTAAATTAAAGTTTACAGACGTGAATCTATGTTTATCACCAAATCTATTGTTAACGTTTTATTACATCTACAGATAAACTTAGATTAGCATACGTAAACTATAGTAAACAACCGTTAAATATAGTTTTACAGATGAAAACTATAGTTAACGAATTGTTAACTATAGTTCACGGTTTGTAAACTATAGTTTACAGTCGAAAAAATTGGTTTATTAACTGTGAAAGTATGTTAAGCTCATTTTTGTTAATTTGGCGTTCAATAGTTTACTTCAGATTCAAATTAACATTGCACAACCATGCATACAGATAAGTATTAATGTGAAACACATGAACTCTACAGTGCATTTAGTATTTTAAAAAAGTTATTTCCCTTTGAACTTGACACATCTTCTGGGTATTATTATACTCCCGTTTGAAAAGTGGGGGTATGTAGTGATCGGGCTGTCTGTCCGTCTAGCTGTCCGTACGTCGGGTCGTCTGATACGCGTTGAGGTTCCAATCTCTTATATGCAAACTCCTCTTTTACCACAGAATGAAATTCAAGGAAATTCTCACAGTATCTTTGTTACAGAGTGTCATTGTGAACCATTGATTCTACTTTTTGATCTGACTAATATCTTGGTTTTCCCATAGCAAAGAATGAACACTACCATTCTTTCTATAATATTGAAGGGTACCCATCTCTTATCCGCAACTTCTCCTTTACCACTGAATGAAATTTAATGATACTTTCAAAGACTCTTTTTTACATAATGTCATTTTGCACCTCGATCCTATTTTACTGTTTGATCTCACACTTATTTTGGGTCTCCCAGTGCAAACATGGACGTAGCCTTGATAAACATCTGGGAGGGGGGTATCATTTAGTGAGCTTATTATTCAGAGTACCTTTAGTTTTTATAAGAGATCGTATGTATGCATGTGCTTGACAGTGTTTTGCTATACATATACTGTTAATAGCCTTTCATATTTCCAAATAAGACAACAACAACACCAACAAAATAAATAAATAAATAAAAATAATAATAATAATAATAAATTTAAAAAATAGTAGAAAAAAAATAATGAAGAAATAAGCTTAACATTTCTTTGATACAATTTCAGTACCACAATACAGTAATTTACTTAGAATCCATTATCAGCAGCATATTAAATAGATTCTTGTGCCTGAAAAATACATTGATAATTTTGATTTCATATGCTTGATTTATACAAACGGACGGTAAACCTAGATCTACAGACCTGCTCATTATAATTGACCATTTACGCTTACACACCTGATGAAGTTTAACTCAATTTAAAATTGAAGAAAAGTTTATTCTGATTAATCGCCTACGAGGGTAAGTACATAATGTTCATATTAATCTCACTCTTCAATTTCGTTTTAAAATATTGCGATTTGTCCTTATGTTTACATTAAAAACAATATATAGCATAAGTGCATTCTCTGTTCTGTGCATTTCCTATTTGCCTCTACAAATTATGCGAATTGAAAATATTTGTTTTGCCACTTCCAACACAAACCATTTCATGATATTGAAAAACATGTCAGATCATTATATCTATACAAATATTTGCAGAAATTCGCCACTCCGTGTCAGTGATACGAGATCTGGTAATAGGGAAACACAAATAGGCATCATTTAAGTAAATCTCTCCAAAAACAAGAATTGGCGCTACTGAATGCATTTTTAGGATACATTTGAATACAGTGCAGCTGCATTCAACAAAAATGTTTTTGCAGAAATAGTTTTTAAAAACACTGGATTATTTTCACGAACTTTTTTGCTTACCTTATGAAAAAGAAACTTATAACATTACGATCTCGTATCTTCTATTTTGTCAATAACCGAACAATCGGTATTTTTTCTAATAGAGGTATTCATTCCATTTCGTAACTCACTCCCTTCTTTAGAAAATATCCATAGAAACATAGGAATACATATATATTTTTTTAAGCTCAATACTGAACAACAGCGAGGTTACGAGTAGTGACGGTATGTAAAAGGTGAGGATAAAGAACAACATTGGCCGATTTCATAAAATCTATAAACAATACAAATATGTGAAGGGGACATTAAACACGGATTCCTGGAAATTCTGGGATCAGGTGCCTAGGAGGGGTAAGCATTCCAGGTAAACCGGTAAAACCTGTGGTGAGCCCTATCGATCTGGTAAACAGAACAGTCCATATTCATCTTCAGTATGAAAACAAAGGCCTAACAATTGGTATGAAACAAGTCAGCGAAAATTCGATCCAAAGGTGGGCTATATTTGCTAAAAAGGTCATTATAACGATCATAGAATTTACGAAATGTTGACTTTAAACAGGGTTGTTGAAAGTTCTTTACCATGAATTTTTCAGTTAGTAACATGCATCGCTTTAAAAATTTATCATACCCAGAACAAGCTCTTCAATAGCAAATAAGTTTGGAGACATGCATATTATAAGCAGGTGATAGTGGAATACTATTACAAAAAGAAGGAAATGTGACGAGAGAAAAAGCTGTTAAAAATCATCTCATTTATCATACAATTTAGTTGGCCCTTCTCGTCTAGATACTGTAAACAGAGAAAATTTCGCCCCCGTTTTATTTCCGCCTCTGTCGCCCTTATCACATGTTCTCGAATTTAAAACGGGTCAAATTCAAAATAACACTATAATTTTTTTTATGAAAACTGTGAATGAGCGAATTTAAAACGGGGCAAAATTGTTGGCAAGGGCAAAGGGCGAAAATAACACGAGGCGAAAATAACACAAATGACAAAACTCGCTACATGTACTTTCGTACTTGCCGTTTTCATAATTATAACTTATCGTTTTCATTGTATACTAACTGAATGCTAATGTTCACAAATGTTCACAAAGATTGCTTTTGAAATATATATATATGAAGCCTAATGTAGATATTTTTTTTTTACCAAAAATTGCTAAACTAGCGAAACGTGTGAAACATTGAGTATTCCACTGTGTACTATTGACTCATGTGAGAAAAAAATATTGAAAAATGGAAAGGGATTCGGCAGAGGGAAAGAACTGGTGGGGCTTACAATGAACCCCCCCCCCTCATTTTTCTACACTTAATGTTGTTTTTCATGAGCAAATATCCAAGCCGTCTTTGATATTTGAACGCGTACTAAGCATGTGATATATTCAGATCTGGGCATTTGTAACTTTTGTACATATTTGGTTAATTTGTTTGGGATTTTAATAAATGCTCATTTACAAAAAAGCAGAGCAGAGTAGACTCATGAATGCAGAAAATAAATTATATTGAGGAAAGTTGAAGAACGATGGTATATCTGAATGTAAGGCTAGGTGTACAACCCATTTCTCATAACTGAATTCCTCTTCCTTTTTTGAATTTTTGTTCCACACAGTACACAGTAGATGGTAAAATGCTCGATATTTCAGAAAAATAAGCAGATTTAACAATCCTTTACTAATACTAGTACATAGCTTAATTTAGTTTTTTTTATGATTTTGAACATCAGCAGACAACAGGAAGTATAAAATATTAAATCTCAATAATTTCTGGGAACACTATAAATAACATGTGGCTTATTAGGGAAATAAAAGATTGTCATCATATTTTAAAAAACAACAGGACTGAAAGATCTAAGATATCATATATACGTAAAAAGAAGTAAAAGACATCTAAATAATTTTTTAAAAAGCATTTCTCAATTTACAGACAATTAACTGCGTTTGCATAGAAATTATATTGATTAAATGGGAAACAGATACCAGTTCAAGAATGCAAGCACTTTACCAAATTATTTCTCTTATTAGAAATGGCTTCATCCTGAAATTCTTCATTTTCATCAATTACTTATTATGTAAACAAGAACTCATTTCAAATGTAAGCTATTACTATTTCCTATATTAAGAGAACTCTAATGAATATATTTTGACAAAATTCTGAATTAATGATAAAATGTCTTTCAAATTTGCTTTGTTCAATAAAATAAGCACCGAGGGACTAAAAAGTACACAATATACAAAATTATTTATTCTCATACATGTTTGTCAAAAATTCCCCTTTCGATTTCAAACAGAACTTTATTAAAATTTCATGACAATTGAATTTAAAGGTCAAAGAAGTGGGTATATAATTGCATTTTGGTTTTATATTTCTTTGTATGGTTATTATCATCTCTATGTTAAGTTGATCAAAGAGAATTTACTATAATCATCCCGGAGACAAAAGAAACAAAAGTTAGCGAAATTCGCGGTGAAGCCTATACTTTGCAAAGTGACACTTTTCGATATTTTCTTTTTATTTGTTGATCTTAACATACAAGGGCTGATCAATAAATAATGTCATCGGTGCTCGGAAAGGAACAAAAAACGCTTTTCTATGATTTAGTCTTAATGATTTCACTTAAATATTCTCTTTTAATTAGGGATGTCAACGAATATTCGAGTACTCGACTATCGTTCGATCATACCGACTATCGACTAAAATTTCTTTAGTCGGTTATTCGTTAAAAATGTGTTTCATCAAAGTAATATTGAATTCAAGGCAATAAACTTATATTTGCCCATTTCATTTATTTACAGATCAATATTTTCATATGTGAAAATTAAGGGTACGGTATAACTGTTCAAAGGAAATTATTTGTACGTCGATGTATTTTCGGCAAACATATCTTCAAAATACATGTAAATTGGGGTCAGTTATGAGAGTAATTAAACCGTGTTTTCTTTTTCTGAGATTTATTTCATGCAATGGTTGATTGTTTGCACAAAATCTCATAATTAAAATTTATCCCAAGCTATCTATCTCTTTGTTTTTTATAAGAGACACACTTTAATTGTTTACCTGTCAAAGGTCATTGACGGAAACGTAGAAATTGGCTTCAATTATGGGGAACATGTAAAACCGTTATGTAAAGAAAGGACAAATCAAGCTTTTGATATCCTGCATTTAGATAAAATGTGCAGCTAATATATCAATTTTGAAATTAAATACATTGCATACATGTTGATGTACAGTTTTTATTGTACTACGTACTCCGTATGTGTTTACAATTCAGAAATTCGTTGTATAATGGTGATAGCGTAGGTTAAATATTGTAAACTAGTCTGTAAAAGACAAACAGTGAAGATGATTTTTAAAAAAAATTAAAATTAAACGAATATTCGACTATCGTTCGACTAAAGCATCCGACTATTCGAGTAAACTGCCCGAGTAAAATTGACATCCCTACTTTTAATTAAAACACATGTCTGTGTAACATATCTATTCAATTTCTAATTGTTTTAGAACACGTTTTTTAGTATGACCCTTCCATATACTGGAATATGGCAGATTCTATGATTTTCTGTACTTGTTTTTTTCTTTCTGAAAGATGTTTTTTCAAGTTTGGTAAATGGAACAAGTCAGATTTTAAAATATCGGGCGAATATTGTTGGTATGACAAAATAATAACTTTCTGTTTATCCCCAAAACTCCTTTACTCTTCATGGCCTATGGGTTTGGACGCTGTCATGAAGAAATTTAATGTAGTGAATTCCTCATTCTGGTTCCTTCCTCTCATAAACCTTTCAAATTTTTTTGCAAAAAGTTTGCTTTCTAGACTCCTCCAGAAATTGAACTTCCTCCCCGAATAAAAGTTTGAACAACAAGACCACAAATATTTAAGAAAATAGCATATAAAACTGTTTTTGTGCCCTTGCAATTTTTTGTTTCAAGTGCAATTTTATTAAAAAAATGTTTTGAGGGTTTAAAGCAAAATGGATTCAAGTTTCATAATCTGTTTGAATTTCAGACAAACGTGGATAAATACAATTTTTAATTTTTTTTAATGATTTTTTAGATATATTCCTACGCGCTGTAGTTTTCACCGATTTTTCAAAATATAGGGTGACCTTTGAGTATTAAACTTTTTTACTATCAAATGTAGCTGTAAAAAGTGTGAACTACTTCCAAAATGATGTCCATTAAATTTGCTATGAGACTTAAAGTCAATCAAACATAATAAGTGATAAATTGTTGAATTTTTGCAAATATACATTGGTTGTTGTATTTCATTGTCGGTAAGGTAACCATTGTTGATGCCCATTATATCATTTTTTGGTCGTTGAAATCCGCCTGCTCATGTGTGCATTAAATAGACATTAGTTGCTGTAAATTTCACAAGAAAAATAAGTAACATATGGTGCCTGTGTCCTTTCCCTATATATTATGTCCTTCCAAAAAATGAAGTAGACGTGACTAACAGTTTGTTCAGAAATCGGAATAAATTAACTCGTAACACAGAAATATATACTGCTAAATTATTTCCAAAAACTATAAAAACAATAAAGTTACTGGTAATTTATTGTATTAATGATCAAAAAGCAACTAGAGGTACTGTGGTCACTGAGCTTACTAAATAATACCCCGCCTCTCATATGGTTATAACGGCAAAGTCCATGTTTTGCGCTAAGACCCGAAATAAGTGTCAGATCAAAATGTAAAATAGGAAACGCACATGGCATTGTGTAACGAAGAATCTACGAAAGTATCATTAAATTTTATTCAGTGGCATAGGAGAAGCTGCGAATAAGAGATGGGTACCCTTCAATACTATAGAAAAAATGGCAGTGTCAATGTTTTGCCAGGGGAAATGAGAAATTCGTTTTCGATCAAAAAGTAAATTGGAAGGTGCACAATGACACCATGTAACAAAGAATCTCTGAAAGTCGCATTTAATTTCATTCAGTGGTATATGAGGAGTTGTGGATAAGAGATGGGTACCCAGTATTATTCTTGGGAAGATTATTCTTCGAAGAGGAACAAGAACATAAACTCTTGTGAAGGGGCGGGAAAGGTGCTGCCAAATGTCAAGAGGAAAACGTACTACTTTCCTATACATTTAGGTTCATCTGGGATTAAAACGTACCCACTCCTCCTGAGGCTAGGTAAGGGCCACAATACAGGGCAAATATTTTTCTAGGGGAAAACCATGTAAATTTTTCTTCCAAACAACGAATCTCTGATGGATGGTGTGACCCTTGAGTTTTCTTTAATAATTTTTTTCTAAGGGGACAGACAAAAGGCATTTCCTGCTATGTAAATTTTAAAACACCGAGAATCCCAGAGGGAGAATAAAACCTCTCCTACCTCTCTCTCAGCAGCAATGACTGATTCATTTTTTAAACGTTTGAAAGCTTAATGTTCGAATATGAAAAAAGTGTTTAAAGTCAACTGTTTCATGACAATCTTTGTAATGCATACGTGGTGATCGATAAGATATCAAAGCACTTTAACTCTTTTTATATGAATAATTGAACGAAAGATATAAATGAAAACAATAAAAGTGTCTATTATGTTATACGGGATATAACGGTTGCAATCATTAAAAATGTTTGGGTTTTTTATATAAACCGTTAAAACACTTTATATTTTACAGGGTTGCAAGTGCAAACGCAAGATAGACAGATATTGTAGTTTAATGAAAACAATTTTCAATATTTTTCTTTCATAGATCTTTTTAGCTCACCCGAATATTTCGGATTGATGACAGTCTGGTGTCTGACTATATGACATGTGGTCTGCAATGTTTTCACAATGTTTATATACCCAACTTGAGAGGTGGGAGGGTATATAGTTATCGGGATGTCCGTCCGTCTGTACGTCCGTCTGTTACGCTTTGGCGTGCTCATCTCTTATCCGCAGCTCATCTTATAACACAATTTAATTATAATGAAACTTTAACAGAATCAATGTTATATATTGCCATTGTGCACCTCATATTTTACTTTTTGATCGGACACATATTTCAGGTTTTCCTTAGTAAAACATCAACACTGCCATTCTTTCTGTAATGTTGAAGGGTGCCAATCTCTTATCCGCAACTCCTCCTATACCATTGAATAAATTTTAATGATGCTTTCACGGATTCTTTATCCAATGTTCACCTCCTACTTTATTTTTTGATCTGACATTTATCCCCCCCCCCCCCCCGAGCAAAACATGGACTTTGACACTACAATCATAATATGGGAGGCGGGAGTATCATTTAGTGAGCTCACAGTACCTCTAGTATTTTCTGCATAAGGGGTTTATATATCTCAGTTGCTTCGATATGAAAGAGCATGCTCTTGTATGAACAATATCTAAACGAGGTACTTGTGAGTTATTGACAAACTAGTTGATGAAACAAGAATATCAACTGTCTCGTTTAAAATCAGTATTTTCCCATCATATTTCGATCATGACAACGAGCACACGGCGGGTGTGACCGGTCGGCAGGGGATGCTCACTCCTCCATGGCGCCGGATCCCACCATTGATGTTTTAGAGGTCCGTGTTTTCTCTGCTCCTGATTTGCATGGTTTGAATTGACTTTTTAGCTTGAATACTGTTCGTTATCTCTGTTGCTATCTCCGTAAGAAATTATTTAATTCAAGGACCAATTTCAACCAAACTTTGCAAAAAGCATGCTTGAGTAATTTTCAAATGAAAAACAAGACCACTATCAAGGGGAGAAAATAAATAGTAAAAATTTAGTAACATCTTTTGGAAACTTTCCTTAACTTTTGAAAATCTTTCTAAAATCTTCTCTAGAAAAGAAACTCTGTTATGTTTTTTTTTTTAAAATTTAGTATTCATAACCTCTGTATAGTGAGGATTCAAACAGGTGAAAAATGTCCCTATATAGCTAAATGGGGATAATTTTTTTCATTGAGATATAGCGAAATAAATCTTGAAATCTGGGCAATGCAGCCCATAAGTCTCTAGTAAATGCGATCATTTTCATACCCCCGCTGGAAAAGTGGGAGGGTATATAGCGATCAAGATGACCATCTGTACGTCCGTCTGTTCAGCTTTGGGGTATACATCTCTTATCTCATCTTAAACCACTGAATGAAATTTGATGAGACTTTCATATAATCTTGTTACATACATGTAGTGCCATTGTGAACTTCCTATTTTCCTGTTTGATCGGACACATATTTTGGGTTTCCAACAGCAAAGCATGGGCACTGTCATTCTTTCTATAATATCGAAGGGTACCCTTCTCTTATCCTCAGCTTCTCCTATACTCTTCATGGAAATTAATGATTCTTTCACAGATTCTTTATTACATAATGCCATGGTGCACTTCCTATTTTTTTTTTGATCTGACAATTATATCAGGTCTTCCAGAGCAGAACTTAGAGACTTAAATTGCTATAAAAATCATATAAGAGGCGGGGTATCATTTAGTGAGGTCAGTGCTCACAGTACCTCTAGTTTTTCCTATTTCCTTTCCATTTAATAACCAGACAAGTAAAATAAATAATTAATTCAAGGTCAAGCCAATCTGAACCGGCTTGAGATTTTATTTTGTTCAGATAACAGAACAAGGTAAAAACAGGAAACCTAACATTAACCAGAGCTCATAGTACGGTATTGATATTTTGTGTGCATGTAAATTATAAATGAAAAGAATTGGGCTATAAAATAGGCATTGCAAAGGTAAAGAAATTCTCTTCTATTCACCCAGCTCCCAAGCATTTTCTTTACCTCAATGGTTTATTTGTAAGATAACAATGTTGGCAAATACGTTGAGTCCCCGTACTTTTTCTTTTTAGAAGCTTTTAAGTGTTTATTGATTTTCGGAGATAAAACTGCTTGATGAAAACTTTTGCTGTTAATATGTCTCAATTTATGGAAAACTTAAAATTGCTGATATAAGGAATGAAGAAAGTAAATTCTCTTTTTGCAAATGAATGGATTTGAAAATGTACGTGGAACCCAATTCAGTGGAATAAAAATTAAACCAATAATGTAAACAAATACTGTCTCAAAGTTCAATACGCAGTTTAGATATCTATATTGAAATGTCAATGCAACGTTTTAAAGAGACTCTGATCGAGGGCTGAATAAAAGAAACTTCTGAACCTTAAACGGCTTACTCGCGACTAACAGCGAATTGTAATTTAAGTAATTACAACTATATTTTAGGACATATATCGTATCGAATTACGGTAAGATATTTTGGTGCTCTTTTGTTAAATAAAATTCCCAAACACTGTATTTTTTTG
Source organism: Saccostrea cuccullata (assembly GCF_032062105.1). NCBI lineage: Eukaryota > Metazoa > Mollusca > Bivalvia > Ostreida > Ostreidae > Saccostrea > Saccostrea cuccullata. The sequence goes on along the minus strand of NW_026917874.1, from coordinate 27,641 downwards.
CAACACTTTAAATGATTTTCCAAAAGAAGTATATTTAGACTTCTTTTTTGGTGACCGGATGTTGCTTTGCATGCGCGAAATATATGTGTCTATGAAACGAGTACCCGTAGCAACGGGACGCCATGTCGTTAGCAACTAATTGATTGCCTAGTCTGGTTGAAGGAAAGGTAAGACGAATTTTCTATGCAGTATCAATTTGCCATATCAGAATTTTTACTCTACCAATTATCAATAATAGGTTGCTCATGACTCCTACTTAATTAGCAAACGATGTCGGGGCAACATTAAAATCGGTAAATTGCTACAAATAAGCAGATTTTAATGATTGAGATTTAAAGGTCTCTTGGCATCAAGTATCACTTATGCTATATAATACAAAAGAAAAAATGAAATTTAAATGACAACGAAAATACGTTTTAATGAGGTTAGATAATCTAATACATTGATGATATAATGTCATTTGGGAAAGGAAAAGGAGACTAGAAAAAGGATTATGTTCAGTTTTACTCTATCTGTATTTGTTTTTTCTGGGGATGTTTCGGAAAAAAATATTACCTAATTATTATCCCTCGTATCTCGGAAAATTAAAGCAATGTATATGCTTCTTTTGCAGTAAACAGGTTTTAGCTCTAGTATCAAATGTACTGTATTTCTAAGTAACAAGGAGATCACAACCTCTAACTCAGCTTAATAAATAAAGTGCAATACATTATTCAATCTATTTCTAATTTTTCATCATGTTTGTAGTTTAAAATCGTACCCATTTGTACATGCTACTGAAATTATGCATACACCTTGTTGTTTATTTCAATGTTTGAGAACATTGTATGAATAAGGTGATTTTTGATAACTCTTCAATACAGCAATCAGACGGGGCTATTTCAATTATAAGAGGACACTTAAATCCATTTTAATCCTTTTGTTTAGTTGATCTTAAGAAGATAAGAGAATAGGATTAGTTAACAAATACACAACCTGGCACCTAAATGGATCCCTTGTATTCAGGGTTCTGGTTATATTATAGATTGACCACTTGCATTATGTAGACCCAGTCTGTCAACGGGCGTAATCCACTGTGGCTTAGACCATTCATGTAACAAATTAAACGATTTTGGCTATGTATTGGTCCGGCTTAATTTTGTCCTTATTCTTTGCTATGTTTACTCATTATTGATTTTACTGTATGCCTGTTTTTACACTCTTATGTCATTAAACTTCACTAAAGGCAAAAGTTTTATCTGGGCGTTAAAACATTATAAAAGTTGGCAAAATAGATATACATTCATGTAACAATGCAACTTTTGAATTGGTTTTGATAGATTGACAGCTAGAACTCTGGGGGGCAAAGAATTTTGTTTGAAGTTTTGACCAATATGCTTCAAAATCATTATATGTGTCCACTGTTAGTCTTGAGATATAAGACGTGTGTGCACTTAACCCCTTTATAATTTTTTATTAAATATTTTGTGTCCCAGCAGACGGAAGGTGTCGAGAGTGGACCACAAGTGCCATACACGTCATTCCGATATAACCATGTTCATAAAACCGTCAGGGTTCATAATCTTGCAATATTTATTTTGACTGTCTTCTTTGTGGGTACGCTATAAAGGCACACTTCAGTTTATCACCGAATGTCGTAAAATTGCTGTATTTTTTTCTATGACTTCTAACTTATCTATCCCTGCAGAATATTGAATGACTTACCTTAAATATGTGACCTTTTTGAAGGAATTAAACTTGATCTATGAGAAATTGATTAAAAGAATGTTTGCCTATTTATCTCAGGTTACGACCTGTTTCTGGTAATGGAAGTCACCGGAAATCAATGTTCTTTTTTACGAGACAAATTGCTATTGTTATGTCAAAAACCATCGTTATTCTTTTTCGTCTCAAATCGAATTTTCAATAGAAATCTCATCACTCAGACGACCACATGCTTAGTGAACATTTTGTTTCATATTTCAAGTAGTAATGGTTTATTTTTGAAATCTTCGGCAATTAAATAATTAGAAATGTCTTTGCAAAAATGATAAACAACATCATTAAATGCAATCTCAACCCTTGAGCATCGATAGAAAACGATCCTTTAATTTAAAGAACACTCCATTCCTCTACAGTTTTGTAAATAACCTAATGAGATATGCAACCGCTCTCTTTGCAAAGAGCTTCTTATACGACATGGTTCTTAATAAACACATTCTGTGCAACCCAGAAAAGATTAATGCTTGTAAATTTTATCTTGTCATCTGTAAAACGATTGTCTCGGCCGACTGGAGGACTCTAAGCTTCCTCCATTGAATTGCCACGTCACTGCCTCTGTATCGGTTTTGATCGCGCTGGCTTTGTGGGCAAATACATATACCTTTTGTTCATTTAGAATATATCCATGACCAGGTTCTGGATGCCTATATTTTCTGCATTGTTTTGCCATTTATAGGTTTAAAGTTATGCTCCGTCGTTTATACATTGTTTTGTGATCCGAGGTGCTTGTGTCATTGAAATGGTGTTGAAATCTCTAGAAGACATTCATGTTTTATATAAAGCACTTTAAAGCATAACAATGATGAAGGCTGGCTGTTGAAACCGTCATAAATCCACACCATTATCACTTTTCCTGACCACTTTACCTCACAATGGCTGTTTAAATACATAATCCATTAACATCTCATTCTAAATTGGTTGAAAACAGTTTTTCAAAATTACTTATCCGAGAACTTCGGCAAAATGAAAAAAAAACAATTGCATTGAAAAGTGGTGTTTTGATAATATTTTATATTTATTTATAAGTCTGAAAAATTATTTGCATAAATTTTATTCACAAATCAGGAAATTCTTTTTGTTACGTTATATGAAATCAGGATTTTAAATATCTGAGATGCTATACAGAATAACATAAATTGATTTCGAAAGTTTTTAGCGTTTAATTGTTTGCAAAATTGCATTCAACCGTTAAAAAAATTCTCTATCTGGAAAACTTTTAATATTTCAAAGAATGACAGCCCTCATTTCATAAAGCGTGATATATCAGCTTATAGCAATCGTCACCAAAGATAATTATTTACTTTACCTGAAGTTTTTTATTTAAAAAAAGACGTTCACTTTTTTTTCAGCAAGTTGTCCTCTGCAACATTTTCCATTCCATAAACATTATGTAATTAAGCAATCAAGGGATGCGCTGAAAAAGTAAATTTAAATACAATAGTCATTGCCAGAAATATAAAATCAAATTACAATGACACGTGATACCAATCCAACCAATAGTATCAATTACATTGTTCATTAAGACCAAGACAGTGTCTTTTACAGACAACATTTCATATCATTGCGATAGGTGTTTAAATGTCGAATGTACTTTTTTTAAATTGACAGGCAGAACGTATGGTTGTTTTTGTTCTGATAAGAATGGAATGGCATGAAATCTAACACACCAAGAAAGTTAGCCGCTTTGTTTCATTCGACTTAATTAATTACCTCCAGCTAGTGAAAGCTACCCGGGTTTTACTTGCATTTTCCTGCCTGTTTCCAAGCGACAGCGATAAGGTAGTTAAGGCGAAGAGAATTAACACCCGAAACCTGGACGGTTAATTTTAATATCGGAACAATAAGATTAATAGAAAAGATTAAATTTTTCAACAGGGTATATGAAAAAAAATTGTTACGCATTTAAATCTTTCTGCTAGGCCTTAGTAAATATGCATTTTTAATCCTTTAATGCACCTAACTGTTGTCAGAGTGCAGCGGGATTGTTCGTCAGTCGTCTAGTTGCACCTAGATACCTTAACAATAAAGACGTATATAGGTACCGTGCAGTTCATCCCTTTGTATACTCGGGTGAGTGATAGTAGACTGATATATCATTGATTTATAAGTGCCATATTCAATACCTGTGTTTACCGGTGATTCTATTGCACGGAATGTAAGTAGGTTATTTAAGCTGGTACTTCATATTCCAGGAGGGGATAGCACCTCGTTTGTGAAACCTTACGCGCTGTTGAGGAAAAAAATATTGAAAGTATTTTGATACTCCTCGTTTAATTTGGAAAGATGTCGTAATGATAACAATTTCACATCAATTTAAATATGTTAAATAAAAAAGAGTATATTGTTTCACCACCTCAAGTTGTATTTACTAATGACCGATTTTGTTCATGCTATCATTTTAACTGCTTAGATATTTCATATTTGATTTGTTGTTAGCCTATTCTATAGGAGAATTAGAGCATAAAGTAAGAACTAGTTCATCGTATAGGACATTTCGTGATTTATCTTTGAGGTAAAGATGATTCCTTTGTATGATTAATTAATGGGCCCTCTCTCCTGCTTCAAGTCTGACACCAAGAAATTTATCTTTATCTGAGGACTTCTTTGTAATGAAGACATTTTAATAACCAAGTAGGGGGTCCATCCATTTACTTTTATTATTTATTTGTGGGTACGACGAGGTGCGCCATATAATCTTTGCTTTATAACAGTTATCTGCACACATTGGACTACAAAGGATTAATTACACCAATCAATATTAAAAAAAAAAATGTCCCGGATTATTTTATGGCTGATCAGGGATTAATCGCAGTTAATAAAAGTCTGATCTTTTTTTCAATTTGAAAATGATCTACCGTTTAAAATTAAGGATTAAATATTGTTTTGAAGTAGGGATTTTTTTCCTTCAGAATAATTAACATAAGTTAGACAAGAATTTGTGCAGAAAATTGAACTTCAGTACTAAATGATAATGCACGTTTTTGGAGACTTGTGCTGTATTGTTTTCATTACATTTTGGCTTTAAAATGTTTTCACTTTTTCAGTCATCAAGTCATACAAGAAATCAATACAACAAATGTGCTTACACCTATTTTGTTAAATTTTCATGTCATTTCTATGAAGTTTCAAATTTTTTTTTTCGAAGTTCATAGTTTTATATTTCACCGACAAGAATTTTTTGGAAAAAAGTTCTCTTGATTTAACTCCCTACTTCATCTTCCTAGCCAACATTCATAAAGTTGATAAGAAATATGAAACCCGAAGACAAAATATCTGAATCGTCTTGATTTGCAAATGGATATTCTTTATTAAGATATGCTGGGTTAATAACTTTGGTTATGTTATTATCTTTGAGTAACGTATGATCCCATCCCTCTCTTACTACTAGTTTATGACACCCCTGCTTATGAGTTTTTTTCCTGTCAGTTGAGTAGGTGTCCCGTATTGATCCGCTAAAACCCCTTAGCGATACCCCATTACCGTACACACAGACGCCAATGATTATTTAACATGAATATTTGATCATTATATTGGTATCATACAAATGAAGCATTTCTAAACACGCATTAGCTACCTATGAAGAAGATACAAACAGTTGCCATATACGTCGTATCGTCAAGTTCTGGAATTTTAAGGATTTTTGAATTAACCGCCATGGACAACTTTATTTATACTGAAAGAATTTGTTTCTCGTATTCCTAACAAAAAACATACATCTGTACACCAAAGATTTGTCAGAGAATATCTCCTTAAGCTTTATCATTTCTTTTTAACCCACGTTAAGATTAAATAAGGATTAATAGTTTCTTTGATTAATATTTCATAAAGTTGTGCATTTTTTGTCTCGAGATCTAATTTAAAGGTGCTTTTCGTTCTCTATTATCATTGATTTGGAGGGCAATTCTTTTTTACGAATCTATATTTTTCTTATAAAAGAGGGGTAAAGAATATATGTATTTGTCACTTTCCATCCAGAGACTGTAAAAAAGTCATCAAATGAAAGAAGAAACTGTTTTAATGGTATAATAAGGCGTTGGGAGTTTGATTTATTTGATGTCAGTAGGTTTTTTACCCCTAAGAAATCTTAAAAATATTCACTATATTCTCAAACAAAATATTCTTTAACACTCTTGTGTATCAAAAGTAATGAACCATATTCATAATCAAAATTGAACTTGAGCAAACGCGAAATTCCTTAAAAGTATACCCTACATTATCCGAGAAAAGCCGCATTGATCGTTTGCTTATTTATTAATGGATTTATCCGATTAAACAGTGCTTATCCTGTTAAATTTGATATTGGCCCCACGTTAATTTTTAAAACTTCTACCTTTATCTTACATTATTAAATTTATTACATGATTTCACATCATTTTGGTGGTTGAAGACTGAATGTTGTTTAAAAATTCGGTAAAAATATTTGCTTGGTTTTCAGTGGCTTTTTGTTTTTTGTCAATAAAAAACTTGAATGAAAGATTGATAATGCTTCAATTTAAAGAGGCAGGTGTCCCAAAACGGATTATGTGCGGGTCAAAAGGTTGCACATGCATGTCTGTAGTTTGCTCGTTCGGATTAAACGTAACCAGGGACGCTATCAGAGAACTTGCTAGCGGTAATGTTCACATTCGGGGGAAAAACTAACTATTCACTTCATTTATAATTAACGACATAACAAAGTTTTACACGAATGAAATTCTTTCTCTTTCAGAATCCTTGTTCTGGAAATAAGCACGTGACAGGTTGCTAGGTGCATTTCTATGACAACGTATCTTCCCTGTTCCTGAAATAAATTTGTGTTTACAGTAGAATTCGTCATCGAGAACTTAGTTTCTTTATTTTAAATAATCAACCTTTGGATAACTTATCATCATGAGCAGGTAAGATCTCAATTTACTTATCAAGAATTGAATGTGGTTTGAAAAAGAAGTAAAATTTCTAAATGCTGTGCTATACAATGTACCAACATTTCAGTTGTGCTATGATGTACCTGTTTGTATGAAATAAAAGCTTTCAACACCATTTCTATTGCTTCTAAACATGAGGACAAGAATAAATTCTTCTCTTAACATTATATTAAACATTTTCTAATTTCAAAAATAACCATGTTATTCAGTACACAATTTTCCCCCTTCAGCCAAGCTTAGGTGAACAATGCACATTAACCCTTTTCATATTCAATTTTAGACTAAAACGATAACCTAAAATATCATTAAGCATTACATGCAATGCATTACCTGCCATTTAGATAACAAACTCTTTCAAAGTGGGTATTTGCATTACCTAAAGAAAATTATTGATAATTTTGTCCAGATTTTATAGCAATAATTTTAAAGATATTTAGTTTATTGAATTCATCTTAAACATACGATATCACTAATCCAAGGATTGATTTAAATTTTGTTTTATATAAAAGATAAAAACAAAATTGTTTTCTGTTTCTTTACACAAACTACTCTGTAAAGTTATCCCAAATGATCCTTCTCTTTTAGGTCTATGTTGTTAACTATTCATTATTACCAGTATTTAACATAGGACAATTCTTTTGTCTCAAGCTGTCATGTCATGCACAAGAACACTGATACTAGTATAGCAGTTGGAGTCTTTGTTTGATGAAAAATAAATCGGAGTTCGTGTTTGAAAATGTATGCTTTTATTCAAGATTGGGATACAACGACTACAACATCATGCGCTCACGAAGTGCCACACCCCTGACCCCTGAAATGTCCAAGATCCTCCCCTATGTCACCGATAAAACCATTTCCCGCCATCTAGGGTACGCTGGAAGATCTCTGGACATGGGGCATGCTAAAGCTTACTACAACCCTGCCAGGTATATCTTTTTCTGTATCAGTTCTATGTTTTCTGATCGAGGACAAAACTCTCCATTTAAGATACATAAAGAAGAGATGAAATTTTGATTGTGAATAAAAGGTTACAAACTGCATCATGCCACTGATTGCTCTTTTCACAATACGCATTAATATGAAAGGTTTATAACAAAAATGGGCTTTAGTTTTTGCCACACTCATTCGAATTCTTTTAGTGTTAAAGTGACATAATACCACTTTTTTTGTGAATTTTAGTAATTTTTAACATTATATCTACGATTTTTCTTTCTTACCAGAAATGCCGTATACTCCCGCTACTCCACCAATGACTGGGGCATGTCCAACAGCATGAACTTTTCCCTGTCAGACAAGGAGAGATCCTTCGCCGAGAGACTGAGGGCCGACGCCTGGAGAGCCGTCAAAGAAACAGATGCCAGGACCCGCAACAGACAGAACGATATCACCAAGAAACTAGGTAAGAGAAACATAGAGGTAGATATAGCTGACAACTTTGTCTACAGCAATGGTTTAAAAGATATTTAAAGACTGCTATATCCTAACATAGAAAATAAACTCGACGATTAAATGTATATATCTCTAGAATTATATGCATGGACAGTTAATTGTATGCAAAGAGAGAAAAAGTAGATTTAACATTAAAAAGTAAATTCGAATAGTTTCTTTATATTCTCTTTCATCTTATATGTTCGAAAAGAATAATGACAGATATTTCATTTTTTCTTTTCTTTTTTCGTTTCTTCTCTTACTCTGAAATTGAATAGGTGAACGTGTCAGCGACATAGCGTTTTGGAAGAGTGAATTAAATACTGAAATTAGTCAATTGGCCACGGAGAGTCAAAATTTAGAGGTATCAATGTAGACGGGTCTACGGTTGCATGATGGGTAGCCCGTTCTTCTTTCCTTTGATTGCTGCTTCCTCCAACATGGTGGATGTGTAGAAAACTGGTCTATTGTCGCAAATTTGAATTTCAGTATCTTTTACATTTTTGAAATGTAAAGGAAATGAATTCAAGTGTCGCAAACGACCGTTTTAATGAGCATAAATATTTCAAAATGTATGCAGAGTTTCTCAACCGTTGTCATTATTGATTGGTGGTTAAATATTAATAATAATTGCTTCAAAGGTTTGTTTCCACTTTACAACAATGAAAGAAACTTGCAACCGTTTGAAATATTTATGATAGATTACTTTTTAGTTCATCCACCATGTTATTACATCCATTTTATTTCATCAGGGGAACGAGTATATGACATTGCATTCTGGAAAAGTGAACTTAACAACGAGGTTAATGCCATGGCAACAGAAATTGAAAACTTGAAGGTAAACCAAAAATTAGAACAAACCTCCCGATGTCTAGCAGGTCACACGAAAAAATGTTTTTTTTTCTTAATTGTCATGGCAAAAATAAAGTTCACTCTTTCTTCATTTCTTCTTCATTTTCACAGTATCATACTTCTATGGTTATTGTAGTGGATTCTGGAAGAGATTGACAAGGGAGAAATTTAAGAAAAAATACATTACATCTTTTCTCTAGATATATATATTAGTAGATATTTCTAGAAGTAGAGAGTATATCTTCTGCAGATTTTTATTTAAAATAAAAGAACATTTGGATGGGGAATTTGTTGTTTTGTTTGGTCTCATATTCGATACTCAGTAGACTAAACTTTATAGTGAAATGAAGAATCTAATAAGGGAAAGAATAGTATAAACAAGGGGAGTCTCAGTTGTTTTTTATTAATAGTTTGACGATGTGCTCTCCTATTTAACAATTTAATTTCTGTATCTAATGTACAAAGGGGTTATGATAATGAAGATATACCATTACTATACTTGCACACTGCTTCCACTAACTCTTATATTTCTGCTTTGTTTATACGTGTTTCTGAATACTCTACTAATATTAATTACTCAGACATATTTTGCAATCAGTGTAAAAGGGAAAGGAATTTAGAATAAATTTTAATAAAAGTCTTTTTATGTTGTTGGGTATTTGGTAATGATATATATTCATATCATCAGGGCAGAGGTGACTGCTTGTTTTAAAACCTTCAATTAAATTTTGATTAAGGTACTAGTATACTTCGAAAAAGGATTTGCTATGTAAAGGGTTTTAGATTTGATACATTTTCTAACAATCAAATTAACATAATGTATAATTTCACAATGGAATTCTAGCATTATAAGGTTTTATCGTATTTGAACTTAACATACCTTTCACAGATTTATTGCCCATATCTACCATAAGTTCTGAAAAAAATGTTCATTCACGTTTTAAGAAAGTTCTAATTGCAAGATTCGTTAAAAAAAAATTGCAAAACATTCACTTTTACAATATATTTTACAGCAATTTGTTTTTTAAGCAATTGTAATGAAACAAAAGTTGATTTATAACTTTTTCTGTGATTGACATGGCAAAATTAAAAATAGATAGAGATGTCACATTAGTCAAAGTATACTTTTTAAATAGAAATGCACAAAAATATCTTATCAAAGAAAGGAAAAGAGTGATTTAACCTTAAATACATTATTTGATTATAATCGTAGTTTTTTCACCTTTCTTGAAATGATTTCTACATATCTTTTTCAAATTTTGCAAAATGATTAAATCTATCTTATTCAAGCAAGTGCATTAGAATCAAATAAAACGCCTGTTGTTTAAACCTTAGGAATACCGCCGTACTTTGGAGAAAGCTCTCGGGGACACTGCCAACCCTCTCCACATTGCCGAGGAATGTCTGATGCACCGTGAAAAACGTCAGGGAATCGACCTCGTTCATGATGACGTAGAACGCACACTCATCAAGGTAGGAACCGGAGAAAATTGTTGATATATATTAGATATGATTAAGACTGAATTAATAAAAAACATACAGTTCACATCCCCCTACAGCATTTCAAGAAAACTGGTTTAAAAAAGATTATATATATATATGATATAATTTTCTTCTACTTTGAATTGTTCATTTTTTCTTTCTTAAGTGAAGCTTATATATATATATATATATATATATATATATATATATATATATATATATGAATAATTTTCTTCTACTTTGAATGTTCAAAAAAAAAATGTCAATTGTATTTTAAAAATTACAATTTTTGAGAAGATCGTCTAAAATGCATCGATATCTGCTTTCAGGAAGTGGATATCATTAAGAAATGCCAGGCTAAGATGAAGAAGGTGTTGGACAAGGCCTACGTTCAACTGAAGATGAACCGTGCCGCCCAGCACGCCATGGAGATCGATGCCAAGGACAAGCACCATGCCCAGAACCTGGACGATAGGATGCAACAGCTCAGAAACTCCTCTGCAGGAATCGGTTACTTCCCAGGAATCGAGAACATTGATAACACGTATGTTTTGATCCTTTTTCTGGGTTAACAAATGGCGCATGGATGTGAACGTATTTTCCTGTCTGTCTTCGACTTAATTTGACCGTGTCTCTCTATAGTTGAATTTCAAGTTGAGTTATAATCAAATATTGAAAAAAAGAAAATATGTGTCGATAGCAGCTTAGATTTTCATTTTTTTTTTTTTGAAATTTGCTTCACTTGTATTGGTTTAAAAACTTCAAAATTCCCAAAAACAGGCATGTGTTAAACCGAAACATTGGACTGTTTTGTATTACAGAATTACTATTCCTGATTCTTGGGTGAGATATACTCAGGAGAATATCGCCAGATCCCAGAAAGAACGTGCTGCCTCCGAACGTCTGAGAGGTGAAATCGACAGCACTCTGCGAGCATGTGCCAACGAGATGTGGAACAACTTCAACTCCGTCAACAATGCTTACAACACAAGAATCAGAGAGACAACTGATGCCAGGAACAAACTACAGGCTCATTTGCAGAGAGTAAGATAGCAACAACAAAATATATAGGAAAAATACTCAATTATATGTCTACTTGTTTCAGAGGTATGTTAGTATTTCTATGTATTTCACTGGATAAATGGTTTGTTTTGCAGACTATGCAGGAGATCTTCGATATGGAGAAGAACATCGAGTTGCTGCGTAAGGCAATACAGGACAAGGAAATGCCAATGAAGGTGGCCCAGACTCGTCTGGATGAGAGAACTAGACGTATCAACGTGGAGCTCTGCAATGACCCAGTCATGAAATCGTACGTACAACTAGCTTTACAAAATGACACAGTTTAATTTTAAGTCATAATTAGTCATTTATTTCTTTAATGAGAAAATGATAACTGTTACATCATTTTTCTAATGTAATACAGTTTTGGAAGTTTGACTTCATAATGTTATTTTGCATTTTAACAGCTAACTAAAATACATGTATAAGAAGTATTGTTGACTGTGTAACATTATTTTCTAACAGACTCCAGAGAGAAGTAACCGAGATTAGAGAATCAGTCAGAATCCTCAAGGAGAGACTAAAGGCCTCTGAGCTCAGTTTAGCTCGCCTGATGAAGACAAAGGCAACATTGGAGCATGACATTGGAGTCAAAGATAACACAATTAAGATCGACCAGTCTTATTGTATGGGAATGCGCAAGGGTTTCCCCATGGACCCTAAAATCGGTCCAGTTTTTCAAATGCCAACATGCTAGGTAATTTTTAAAATATATTTAGGAACAATTATGCATCAACGTTATTGGACACCGACTTCAACTATCCAGTGAACCATTTCTAAAAATTATACTCTCTGTTATAAATCATGTATTATCAATAACATATCAATGTTATAATTGTTTTTAAAGGCGATCAGAAATTTAGGACATGTTCCTTTTGTTTCGAATATTATCAAAGTTAAAACTAATCTATCATGAAAATGCATAAGACATCTTGATTTGAAGTGATTTTCCTAGTTTGCTGTCTGAGATTGATATAAAAAGGAATACATTGTCCTAAATTTTCTAGGCATACACAATTTTTCAGACAATGATATGTTTGTTGTCTGTCATGATCTTTTTTTTATATTTCATTGTAGCAAATTCAATTTGCATTTGTTGTTTTTTTTAAATATCATTTGTTATGTGCTCATTGTTTTACATATGTGATATCGGTATGTTTGCCACTTGGAGTAATTTATTAGCTAATTAGATATAGTTCTAATTTAATTTTTTTTTTTCAATTTTACAACTGATCATTTAAACGAAATAGTATTTTGTTATTTTGCTTTGACTATCTAGTTTGTTTCTTTGGAATAATGAAGACAGTATTTTCCAGCTAAACGATTTTAATGTGCTACTGTTGTGTCTCTCAAATTTATACATTTGGGCAATCAAACAGTATTTACGATTGTTATGTATGTTTGTTAATGAAAATATGATATAGATATTTCTATTTATTGCCAATTTTATATTATACCACATATGTATGATTGTATGTTTCTGGGGTTAAGGATGTACTAATTTATCACAACATTTCAGAAAAATGCAAATGTATGAATATCAAATTCTTTGAATACCGAATCCGATGAAATTACAGGTGATTCATGAACATTTATTTATTTAAACCATATCAGTATTAAGGTGTTCTGCAGAGTATTAGTATTGCTCAAGGAGATTAATTCAGAGCCCCTTGCCATCAGTGACTGTGATAGGTGCGGTTGGTTGTTAATTTTTGTATATAACGTGGTAGCGCACACAGTAATGTAATGCTTATGTTGTTTGCACAAATAAAAAAATCTACATAAAAATTAGAATTGCTGTTCTTGTCTTCATTATCTTGTATTAATGGAATTAGTAAAATTGAGTGGATTAAAAATCCCTAAAAAAAGAGGAGATTCTTCAAAATCAAATGTTACTTTTTCTTTCAATGAAAATGAATTTTAATTAACATAATATCTCTTTTAAGTATTTTTGATATTTCTTTCAATTCAAATGAATTCGAGTTAACATACCTATACTTGATTTGATTTTTTTAAAAATAAAAACCACTGCAAATAAATATACCCGGTACAAAGCGGACTCTAGCAAATGCTCAACTAAGCCTATATTCTTACAACTCACCTAGATATCAATATAGCAGTGAAGGAGAAACTTCAGGAGAAATGTACAACAATATGCATGAGAAGTGTAAATCAGGTGTGAATTCTAAAAGAACCAAACGACAACATTTTACCAACAACACCAAAACATATTTTTCAACATTTCATACAGCCATTCTCTCAGGATAAAAATTAAATTCAAGGCTTTAATTGGAAAAAGACAGCTACTTTTTCAATAAAAATGGCACTCGTTAATTTACTTGCCTTGTCATCGGTCATTGGCAAAATTTGGTTAAAAGCATTTTGAGTGTACAATTTTGTATTCTGAAAATGATCTTGTGTTCTTGATAGAAAGTGTCTATGTACATTTAATTGTACATTTATAAAGAAAAGGTACATAAGAAATGATTTTAAAAATGTTCAGATTCCAAAGAAAAATGATGGTTTATAAGTTCTTTCAGTTTTGTTGTTATTTCTTGGATAAAATATGAAAATAAAAAAGAGAATCAAGCAAAAATCTAAAATACAAATTACTTAAACTTGTAGGTAGTCAGTCAAATTAATATCTGATGCAATTAGTAATAATTGAATTGAATGAAGAACTACGAAAGTGTTTTCAAAACTAAAATTAAAATGACTCAAACCCCCAAAACAATACTACAAGAAGAATTTATTTAATGTCCAAAACAGTGACATATTCCTCCCCAGCAGTGGGCACGGCCATGTTCACATGTCTCACAGGTATCTGCGGTCACGCAATCTACAAGGAAAGTTAAGAATTTTTACATTAATTATCATCAGGTAATTTCAAAATTAAAACTATGTGATAATTATTCACAAATACTAGTTTTTCTTGTTCTGTTATTTATTCTGATTACATTATCTTATCAAATTGCAGCATTGTTGTATTAGATCTTCATGAAGTGAGATAAGTGATACCCATTAAAGAACTAAGAGAAATAACTTCAACTTCCTGCAAGGAAGAGAGATAACTTTTTTAATTTTCTTTACTTACTTGTCCCGTCACTTTTGATGCACGTGCACTGACCATGGTAGCAGGCCAGGGTTCCGTCTGTACACTTCAGGGCACAATCAGTTGTTAGGTGGCAGGTTTCACTGGAAACTGATTGAAAATTTGTGAAGAACATTAGACATAAGCAAGAATTTCACAACAACAACCATGAAGACGCTACTGATTTTCTTTATACAGGTTAAAGTAAAATATAACAACGTGAAATCCAAAGTTTTTTCCCATGGATTTCACATTGATATATTTTACTCAAAATGATAAATGCACATTTAAAATAAAAAAAAATAAATGATACTTTAACCTGTATATTCATAATATATTATATCATTTCCAAATCAAGCGGAAAACAATGCAATGTACTTGATACCTTTTGTAATATCATAGAACGTTACTATGAAATAAACAATATGATGTTGATAATTTTACAAGAGTTGGGCATGATTAATTATTAAATGCTAGATTTAATATTACCGCATGTTATGCCGCACAGTAGAAAGAAAACCAGTAGCGTCTTCATGGTAAGTGTTTACTGCACAAAACAGTGTTTCCTCGAAATCTTATCAAAGCTAGGATGTCCTCTAGTCATGGAGGTCCACAAACGGAAAAAAACCTTCACCTTGTCATAACTATTACACCCTTTTGTCTCATGCTTTTTCAAGATTTGGAAATTCCCAGATCTTAATTATCGATATATATCAATTTCTATAAAACTGTGTGCTATGATAATAAAACAAAGTAAAATTTATTTAAATATCAATTTGAAATATAGTATTATTCTTATTATCTTGTTTTTATTTTAGAGGTCAACAGGGACATATATTTAATAATTAACTATGTTATGCATATATCAAATATGATCAGTTAACAGAAAAAGAAAACACCTGCAGTGGCCTTCAAATCGACATTAAGATATATCGAAGACGTATTATTAAATTCCATTCATTATTTATTCTATACAATATATCACAGAGAGCATGAAATAAAAGATACGACAGGAGCCGATCCATCTTTTACATACTAGTATTTGGAAGTACTTGAAGAAAAAAAAACCGTTAATGGTAACCTAACAACAAAGGTTCATGGTAAAAGTACATCTTAGCGAAGATGGGTAAAAGTATTGATTTCAACTTTTTAACCGCCAATTTTCCTGACTTGTTTATAGCATTCCCTAATCATATGCATATGGGGTTGATATCTTTCAGTTGATTCGATACGCAAGAGTATTCTCTACGTCCCATAAATTCCCGAAATTAGGTAAAGATTGACAAAAATATTGATAAAACAAAAAATATCAACCATCTCGTTTAAAGTCATCATTTCGCAAGTTCTATGAAGTGATTTTGTCAGCAAATGCAATCTTTCATTAAGTCAAATGCTGACTGACATTTTTTAAATACTAATTGATAGTTCATTTTCACAAACCGAATTCTGTACGTTTTTCTAGTTTTTTCCCAATCATAACAAAGAGAAGGGATACTCTCTCCACCACGATTCCACCTTTGATATTTTAGAGATCCCTGCTTCTTATGCTCCTGATTTGTATTTTTGACAGGACTTTTGAGCCGAATACTGATTGTCATATCTTTATATTACATTTACATTACATTTACTAAATTTACATAAAAACGTTCATATATTTCTTTTTAAATCAAGTAATCAATTAAGTTATTTATCAAGTGAAAATGAAAAGAGATTTTTAAGAAACATGTCTCCTGTATTAAAATCAAAGTCTTTTTTAAATTGTAAAAAAGAACTATTTGGTGAATTCAAAACAATGAAAAATAACATAATATATTTTCAAGAATATGAAAAGAATGTTTTAGATGAGCATCAACTGCAGACAAAATTATACCAAATCTTAGGTATAGTAAAAAGCAGGATGTTTAAATTTGCAAAGCGTTCTCAAATTTCTGAAAAATAAACACGAACTAATTTGTTCTTTTTCATTCTCCCGTTTTGACAGACTGTTTAACTTAAGGATTACCAACGTTTTGTTGTCATATTAAAATCAACATTTTTTTATTGTATAGATGCCGTTTCCTCTAATATTTTGTTGAAGAATAATTGAAATAAGATCATAGTAAACAAGTCCTAAACTAGTGAAGACAATGATGTGGTTCTTTTTATAAAACATTGAGTATAGTCTGACATATATTTAACAACATCCAGTGAGATTTTAGTTTTAGGTTCCCCACTCTTTAAACTGTTTGTTCGTTTTATTGTCTCCTACAAAAGTTTAAATGCTTGAAATCATGAAAAATGCAGATTTGCGTTTAAATGATAATGAGATGATGTCCAGTCATTTCAGCTTTTCGTTCTGCAATGAAAAAGGTTAAGCTTACAAATATCATTCAAGAAATATGAATTGTGACGAGAAAAAAAAACCAAGAAAAAAATCTTCCCCTGTCGACCAGAAAACCCGCTTTGTAAATAAATGATAAGGTAAATTATGTAATCCATATTGACAAATGGTCTAAAACAAATAACCTAACAATTCGAATGAAACGATGTTATTCCAAATACAACACTACTATGGGTTGTATTTGCAAACAAAGCGGTAACAACTTAACCTAATTTAGTGAAGATTTTCTTGGGAATAAAAGTCTTTTTTATTAACTAAATTTTCCAACCCCAATGGCCCACTTCCCGAAATAACGAACAGCGATCAATCACAAAAACATACAAATGACAATCCATAAGAGCATAAACAGGACATCCGGAGATTCCAGAGGTAGGATCAGGCGATTTGGAGGAGAAATCATCCCTCGTTGACTCTTCAGTCAAACCGAAACCCCTTTGTAATGATCAAGTAGACGGAACATTCCGTAAAAAAAAATAGTATAAAACGAAAGTCCTAATAATTTCAATATTTCATGGAAGAGTCAGCATACGACCGAATGATAGGTTATAATTGCTGTCAAGGTCTTTATAAGGGCAGAGAATTACAAAAATGCTGACTTGAAACGACATATTGCCTTCAATTTGAGTGTGAGTATCTAGTCTCGGTTTACAAGTTGATGGCACTTAGGTCATGCTCTTATGTAGCGAATATGTTGGAAAACATAAAAACCATATGCAGGTTATAATTGAAGATTACTACATATACTAGTTATATATAGTGTAAAGTGACGATGGGAAAGCTGAAGCCATCTCGTTTGTCATATTTTACTTTAGTTATTAGGTGGTCCTTATCGTCAGTAAGGCATCCATATAAACCATATATCCAGTAAAACATCCATATGTAATAAAAATGTGTCAGATTCTGTGGTGTCTTTTCCAAGTTCTCCTAAATATGTCTAGTCAACATCTGAAAAGGCACAAACATGAACTACATGTAATTGTTAATTGGAAAATGTTGTTAATATATCTCAATGCCAAAATTAAAGCCAGAGGCAGTGTTTTCTTTTTCTCGTGTAAAATCTTTTTAATAAACTCTGCTTTATAGGAATGTGAAGACACTTCTACTTATAAAGAAACAAAATTTAAACCTCCCAAAACCACAGGTCAAATGGAAAAATGGCCTTTGTGCTAAATGTATCTGACTTTGACCCAGGGATTACCTGCTTTAGACAAAGGTTATACGAATAAATAATTAACCTATATGTACCATTGATTGGGCTCTACTGGTATGCATTGAATATGGATACTTTCCTAATTTTCATTTCGTATTGAAAATTTTAAAAAAGCTAAATACAGAAGATAACCAATCGTCGCCGATAAATGGTCAATGGATCAAATATTTGTCCTACATTTCATTTTGACCACAGCAATACTAATATTGACAAATCGACTTGGTTTTACTAGAACACTACAAAAGTGTTTGCTGAGAACATTTGACGCTAAATCATGAATAAATAATATCAGGCCTTCATACACTATACAATTATTATTTTTGTTCAATGCATTTGCGTATTACATTTGAATTGTAACCTAATTCATGACACCATACAAAGGTACAAATATCTATGGCTCAATCATTACATCTGATGCCCTATATTGCAATGCACTTTCTATATGCAGTTTACGAATTTAGTTTTTAGATCTAAAGTTAAGTACATGTATGTATGCTTAAAGAATGGACATGCCTCTATATAAATATACATGAATGTTTTTGATTATAATTAGGGAATAAGATTGAGCCTTTTGGCAATAAAGTCATTTTTTTAAGTTCTTGCATTCAATTTCCAATGCAAGGCACTCATAACGTTCTTGTTATAACACTATCTGATGTTTCTGTTAAGTGACTGCATATCTTTTCCTTGTTTCTTTATATTGTACTCAAACCATTCGTTTGCTAGTCAGTTTTAAAAGTTAGGGATCAGTAACACATTACTTGACAAAAGGTTTGTCTACATTTGCTTATTATTCGCTGAATACGTTTAATGTCCGGAAAGATCACGCTGACACTGGATCTGAGTCAAAAAATCGGACGTACATGTACTAGTGCTTTAGACTCCGATCGCACGACCGTTAGTTTATAACGAGCGAAATCATTTTTGTCAGTTTCTCAAACTGTACGTTCGCATTTGTATTATACAGTACATATTCGTTACCAATTTTATTATGTCTATTAGTTGACCATAACTGATATGGTTCAAAATCGTTTTTTTCTGTCCGTTTCATACATGAAAACAACGAACAGCAATCACGCTAAGTCCATAGCCTCTTAAAACATCAGAAGTGGGACATGGCACCAAAGAGGAGCAAGCATCCCTCGATCGGTCACACCCACCGTGTGCTCCATGTTATGATCGGGTACACTGGGAAATCTGTAACAATTAGTATGAAGAACACCAGTCAGCATTTTATCTTATAATAGAATATGTTTGCTGACAATGTAATCTATCATAGAATTTGAAAAATGTTGATTTTAAACAAAACTGTTAATGACCTTGTTTCGTCAACTTATTCGTTCGTACCTTGCCTCGTTTAAAAAAATTGTTAATTCAGACACAAAATATGCTTTTGCGAATCAAATCAACTAGGAGGCATAAAATCCATATGCAGGTGATAATGATTTGTTGCTATATAGATAAGGGAAGTTTACGATGAAAAAAAGTTGAAGTCATCATGTTAGTCATATTAAATTTTATTGTTAGGTTACCATTAATGCCTTTTTCTAATAAAACATCCAAATATGAAACAGACGTGTCAGACTCTGTGGTATCATTTATTTTTGAGGGGTATATATTAAAAAGAAGATATAAATATCGATATTGTTTATAGATAAGAGGTCCTCAATACTTCTAGAAGTTGACTTAGAGGCCACAGCAAGTTATTCCTCAGCAATTTACTTCATATGAATACAAAAATAAATCTGTTAATAACGGGCCCAATTGGTCCCCAGGTATTTCCGACAGATTTGTTGGAAGATTGTCTCAAACAACTACAAAGATTTTGTCAATCAATCTTTATGACCTTTTAAAAATTAACTTCGAAGTACTTGTGTGCAAAGTGGCATAGGACGACATTCAACATTGTTTTACAAATAATATGCGTCTCGTCGCCCATATTCCGCTGCTTGGCGCTCTCCGGTAAATTGAGAGTAAGCCCTTCCGTTATTCATTTTCACTTCAAAGCGCACTATATTGGCAATAGTAAAATGATTCTATCCTAGTCAATGAAGATTTTAATCTGCTGATAAGGTCTAAAGAATAAATCTTATATTCTTTTATTACCCTCTAGCAATGAAGTTGGAGGCCTCTCTGTGCGGGTGGGTAATATTGAGTGAGTGTCAAACAGAAGAATGTTTGCTATGTATATATCTGTACTAGTCTAGCAAGTATCGACTTTATCTAGGCTGCAATTTTATATGGTAAATGAAAACAATTTCTTTAAGTAAAATCGCCTAGCACTCTTTATTCTATTCCAATTAATGTTGATACTACAATTAAAAGACAGTAGTTTTTATTCAAATTTCTAGCGTCGATAAAAACTAGAATTCAAAGTTATCTGGAGACCAATGGCGACCCTCCGTTTAGCCTTCGATCAACAAACAAACGCTGACCATCCAATGAAAATAAAATCCTCCCGAGGCTTTAAATGTACGTGAAACCAACCGGTTGTTCACAACTTACTTTCCCAAGCTAAGTTCGCACTATTTCATAATACCTGCAAAATGTCGCAATTCAGTGGAACATGGGAAGATAGAGAAATGGACCCAAGTATGGGACCATTTATGGATGCAATAGGTAAGTAAACATTGTAAAGAAGCCCTAATTGTAATGAGTACAAATATCTGTACTAATTTTTATCAGTATCTTTGAAATTGGTCCTTGTCTGATAGAAATTAAGAATATACATATGATCAATTTCTATAATGAAGACATTTTATACAGATGTTTATAGATACGTTAACATAATTATGATTCATGAATACGTTTATTTATAAAATGCAATCTTAAAATAATACATGATAATTTTCTCTGCATTTAGAAAAAGTCCTAACATTTAGTTTATTTGGAAACATTTCCTTGTAAATTATAACCTGACACTAATTCTGTAGGATTAACCTTAATCGAGAGGTACCCCTTGGCTTTGGAAAAAATGTGTGAAACACTATCAAGTTTAAATACAAACAAGAAAACATACATAATGAATGAGACGCCTTTTAAATCTTTATTTGGCAACTTCTTTGGCTACTTGATAAGATAAAATGAATTACTTCCGTTGAATGCTTAAAGCGTAATATTTTTTTTTTCAATTTAGGACTAGGAGAATACAAGGATAAATACATGGGGGCAAGATCAACAGTCACCTACGATATAAATGGTAATAACTGGAAGATCAAGTGGACCACCTCTCTGTACCCAGACAATCCCATGACCTACGACGTCCAGATTGGAAAAGAATTCGACGGAAAAGGCCCCGATGGTTCCGATGTAAAGGTATTCATTTTTTCTGCATAAACAAAGACTAAAAGGCTATATGAAACAAAATTATACGAATTTACTAAATATTGAGAAAAAAAGAAAATTGAGTATTAAATGCAATAAAACAAAGTAAATAGGCAATAGGAAGTTAAAATAAAAGTTCTATCAAATGCAGAATTAAAATTCATTGGTTCAAACATGACATGACATTTACATCCCATTTAGACAACTATAACAGTGGTCAGCGACTGTGAAACAAAGGAACACGAGGTCACAAATTTCGAAGATGGGAAAAACCGGGAATTCATCATCACCAGAAAAGTCAATGGAGACGTTATGGATGTTGTAAGTGTTTGTCATCTTAAGTTTTAATAAAGGGGTCTATCCATTTTCCTTTTCAAGGAGTGGTAGTTGACAATGGGTTAGGATCGGTTGTAGTTATAATTATATGTAGTCAGAACTATAAAAGTAATTGTTTAATTATGTTTTACTGACATCACTTATCAAGTGTATATCTGAACATTCCCATGCATGTACAGAGATAATATTTGACATGGGATTAATGTTTCAGCTTAATGGTTATTGCGTGTCTAAGAAAAGATTTGTCAATTTAAAGCGCAGAATCTTCAGCGTTTTGCTTCCCACTTTAACTATTTTAATTTTTTTTTAAACAAATGTAACTCCTCATAGATTCGTTGTACAGTTTATGTACAATATTTATTATATACTCGTTCAAATGTGCATTATTTTTAAAAAGAAATTCAACAAACACAAGAATAGCGATAATAGATGTGTTTTGTTGCTTTTCAGACCTGTGAAGCTGTAACGTCCAAGGCTACAATGAAAGGGAAAATGTACAGAAAGAAGTAATGAAATGACTTCGCCTTGCTTTCTCAATTAGGTACAAGCAAAATATCAAATTCAGCAAATAGAAGGCTTAACTAACGCCCGAATTGAAGCATCACAAAAATTAGAGCGATAGATGAAAACGGGTTCCTAGCCTAACAAGGATATTTAAAATTTTTCACACTAAAATCTCCGAGAATATTGGATGAATATTAACACATTAGGATTCCACTAACTAACTAACTAACTAACTAAAAAAAAAAGTGATGTGTGTAAAAATATTAAATTACTGAAAAGACGAAGTGTTTGTTTTTCTTGAAGAAGTTTTGTTAAATATGAAAGTTTGCAAACAGAAATTTACTTAGATCTTAATGTCTATTCTCAGTTTGCTTGTCTTGTTTGTCGAAATAATATATTTCACTGTTAAAAAAAGAATTCAGTTCTGAAAACTGAACATAAAAAGTTTGGAAGGAATATAAAAAGATTATTTGGTGAATTGCAAATACTGCGGCACCATCTTTAAGGGCAAATTAAAACGTCAATGATACAACTCTGTATGCTAAGAGCTTTATACTTTAAGAACATAAAGCTCATTGCAGATATAAAAATTAAATGAAGTGAAAAAAAAAATTTAAAAAAAAATTCAACAACTATGATTGCGATGTAAAAACTTTTAAGTGATAAAGTGGATGCTCATATACAATATTTAATTTTTGAGGCCCATTGTAACAGGGCTTTACTGACCTACTTTCTCACTGACAACAAAAGGTTTAACATTGACAAATTGACTCAGTTTTGTAATCAATACCACTATTTGCTCAGAACACAAAACATTCATCCAAAAGATAAACAAAACTGAAATTATTTCAAAATATAGTTAATTGATAGCTGTATAATATGTACAAGATCAATGAATTTTTTTTATATATATAGCTGTGTATTGACTTAAGGGGTAAATAAGGGATATTAGTATACAATTCTACAAAACGTACTCTACACAGTCAATATACTTATATTTTCTCTGTATATTTATAATATATTTCCACTGAAATATATTTTGCTTCATTAAAAGTTGAGCAATGATCTGAAAGATTTAATTTGTATCAAAATCACATTCACTTATCTTTTTTAATGAGATATCTATTACTTTTGATATATATTTCCAGAAATATTTCAAAATTTATTTACTTTAGCTCGAATTATTAAAATGAATATTTAATAAAACATATGGATATAACGAACAGCATTCAAGATCAAAAGTCCATAAAACAATACAAAACAGGAGCAGAGTCATGTCATGATCGAGAAATAACGGGAAAATCCGTCGTCAACGTCAGTCAGCATTTGACTCAATAAATTGTATTTGCTGACCTGGTCATTGTATCGACCATAGAACTTTACGGAATGATGACTTTAAACGAGACTATTGATATTCTTGTTTCATCAACTTGACTGTCAATAATTTACACGTTTTAGAAATTGTTCATACGTAGAGTATGCTCTTGTGTATCAAATCAAGTGAGATAAATAAACTCCGTATGCAGGTGATGACGGTATATTGCTGTATAAGTAAGGGAAGTTGACGATAGAAAAGTCAAAGTCATCACATTTATCATCGAGCTTTGTTGTTAAATTGCCATTAAAGTAAAATATCCAAATATGAATCAGGTGTGTCAGACTCTGTGGTATCTTTTATCTCAAGCTCACCAGGATTTATTGTATTGACATAAGAATGGAAATTACAATTGTTAATTGACATTACGTCGTCAATATATCTAAATGTCGAGTTGAAGGCGACAACAAGTGTTTTTTCTTCTTTTCATGCATAAGATTTTGAACAAATTCTGCTTCACATGAATACAAAAATAGGTCTGCTAATAACGGGGCGCAATTGGTACCCATGGGAATTTCAATAGATTGTTGGAAGACCTGGTCTCCAAAACCACATAGATATGGTCAATCAGAAACTCAAGCATCTTTTGTCGACTTCAGAGTACTTGTGTGTACAATCAGAATGTCTTTAACAAAATAATTTTGCAAATGACCAATGACAAGGTAAGTAAATTTATGAGTTCCATTTTTATTGAAAAAGCAGCTGCCAATTTACAAGAATTTAAAGACAGAAAGGATAATTTAATCAATAAGCCTCAGTGAACTATTAAAGTGAACTACTAAAAATATCAACCGAGCAATACCCGCTTGATAAAAGAACCCTGCTTCTCCCATCTTAATCATGAAACTTAATTAGTGACAAATCTGTGGAGCGTGGTTGTAAAAAAAAGTAAAGTTATGGCTTAGAATGCAACCTTCTAACTACAAAAACCATGTATAATTTTTTTTTCTACATTTACATGTATAATGTAATGTTTTAACACAACTTTGCTTCTATTTAATTTTCAATTGCATTATTTATTTTGAGTTTAAAAAACATGAAAAATGTTCGTAGATGGACATAAAAAGTATCAAACATGCGAATGTTTCTGCATGTCCTTTTAGCTATTCATAATTTAAACTATCGTTCACTTGACTAGCATTTAACACAAAACTCACAGAGAGATCGACCTTGAAATAAATGACTCACTCGTCCAGACAACACTTATCTAAAAGTTATCTTTATTTAAATTTTCAACCTTGTATGGATTTTTAAAAAGAAATTTTTGATCATACAAATAAAAACGTTGCGGTATTAGACAAACCGCTACATATTCCTTATTATTGGCAACGTAGTGATTATTTCAGATTATCAAAAATACGCAGTCTTTAAAAATTTTATACATTGTAATATCTATGTACAGTGTTTATAAAATGAAGCCATTTACTATCTGCCACTGCTTCATTTTGTCAATATATGTAATCCTTTTTACATTAAAAATATCGATAAAGTCGGATCAACGCGGATTTCTTATCCAGTACTACAAAACAATTTGCCAAGAATACAATGTATTAGTCATGTAGTAAAATTATAAATCGAGTAATTCTGTCTACACAATATTTTCTTTACATTTTCATTGAAGATTTATTTCTGAATTCCTTAGTATGGTGGAGTCGTTTTTAACGTATGGGAGAGTATATTTTCTCCGCCTCGGAGTCAGAAGAGATGAATGTCACGTTTTTTTTTTGGGCATACATGTATATGTAAGACGTACGTACCAAAAAAAAAAAAATCCCACGGAAGATAGCAATAGTTAAGCTTTGTCTAGGTCAATTGTCCAGCTACCATAATATTCTCAGACACTTCGAAACTATTCGACCGATTTCATATCTACGTTGATAGTGTGGTTAAAACATGCATGATTTGCACAATCTACGACTTGCATAGGGCTTCTGACATAAACGTTTATCTTTTGAATGCCAAAATTAAAACTTGACTAGACTTTACAAAGAATTTAAAATAATTCAGACATTTTCTCTTCAGACAGTAATATTTACGTAGATGGAGTCGTTTCTGGGAAAACAAAACGCACAATGGAGTGCAAAATAAAATTAAATATACTTAATTGGGGTTGGGTTTTTTTGTGTTTTTTTTTCATTCTGCCATTAACCTTTTTTAAACTTGTAGATATTGAAATCGATGTTTGGTTAATTCCTTTATAATTTGCAGTTACGACAAGAAAGATTTTTTCTGTGGCTTTATCACTACCAGAAAAAAATTGGCAATATACATGGCATTGAAATATATGGAGATAGCGAACAGAATTCAAGTTCAAAAGTCCATTAAATAATACAAAACCTCTAAAACATCAGAAGTGCGATCAGGTGCCATGGAGGATTGAGCATCCTCTGTCGAAAGGTCACACCCACCGTGTGCTTCTTGTCATAACTGGGGAGTAACGGAAAAAAATCCATCGACAATTCAGTGTGTAAATGATAATCTAACAATTAGTATGAAAAACGTCAGTGAGCATTTGACATAATGATAAATTTTATTTGCTGTCAATGTCATAGTATTGCCCAAAGAACTTACCAAATAATGACTTATAAAGGAGAGTGCTGATATTCTTGTTTCAGCAACTTGTTTGTCAATAACTTACCTCGTTTTTTTTTTAAATATTCATATGTAGTTAATGCTCTTGCGTAGCGAATTAACAGAGACCCGTACGCTGGTGATGAAGGTATATTGCTGCATAAGGGAAGTTGACTATTGAAAAGTTAAATTCATCTCTTTTATCATAAAGCTTGGTTGTTAGATTACCATAAACGTCCTTTTCAAGTAAATCATCTACATATGAAACAGATGTGTTAGACTCTATGGTTTCTTTCTTTTCAAGTTTACCTGGATTGTATATCAGCGGAGCACATGTGCTTGGGGATAGTACATAATTTACTTACTGAGTATATCATAAATATTTAAAAAGATCTCGAACCCTCACCTCCAACGATGAAAGCCTCTCCATAAAAATAACCACCGGTTTTGTAATATGTGCATAATTAAAAATGAGAATCATTTGGCTGATTTTTTAAATTGGTTATTATAAGCTCATTTGTTAGATATTTGGTATATGTTAAACAAAGAAAACGCCTCCGAATTTTTAAATTGGTTTTAAAAGCTCATTTATTGAATATTTGGTATATGTTAAACAAAGAAAACGCCCATGGAAACGCCCACGGATGTAGTAATGAAATGCATTGTGGGATATTGTTCTAATGTTAACAAAACATTAATGAATTCCTAATTATTGAATTATTCTTATATGAATAAGGCTCTAATAACGGTTTTGTACATCACACCTTCATTAACTAATGCATCATTAACAATTTAATGATTCATTAAGCTTAAAAAATAAACCGGTGATATAACCGGATCCCGGTGATTATGCAATACTATCCTAGGCTAAACAATATTCAAATCATGGCACTGATTTAATATATTAAATGATTCATCTATGTTATCTTTAAAATATAGACTGTGCTATCAAATCTCTTTTAGTGTTTGAATTAAGTATGGAATAAACAACAACAACAACAACAAAACCAAACAAACAGAGAGAGAGAAAGAGTACAAAATTCATTTATTGCAAAAGTGTAAATGTTAACAAAATCTTTCAGATTTGTGCATACAAATCTAGTTTAAACTCTAGTACGTTTAAGGTAAGTCAATCGTCAAATTTGTTAAATCAAGGATTTTTTGGGAAGTATATTTTGGATAAGTACTCATATAGTATGACTCAAAATCGCAGAGAAAATAGGGGGTCAGTGTGCATCTTTCTGATCTATGGTACAATTAATTTGACCTTTTTGCACTTAAATTTTAACTCTTTGTTTTATTACTTTATCTCTAATTTTATTTTATCAGATGTTACTACCTTAATAAATTTAATCTTATTT
>NW_026917873.1:0-14074 GCF_032062105.1 Saccostrea cuccullata | reverse complement strand
GTCTTTGAAAAAGTAGAGTTGTTTTTATGCAATAAAAGAAACAAAAAAAGTAGAAACATGAATCAATTATCAAATAGTTTTAATGCAGTAATAGTTCAGGCAGATCTTTCTGTTTAGTTTTTACAGGTAGATTGTAAGCCTTAGAAAACTGACTTTTATGAAAATGAACATTTTTGGACATTTTGAAGTTTACTGACATCAGATGATGCTAATAACTCTTATTTCTGACCTGCTGTAGGAGGATACTATGGATGAGGACACTGAGGACATCAGGGTCCTGGAGAGGGCCGTCCAGGGGCATCAGGAGTCCCTACAGAGCGAGAACGTCCCCGGGGAGATGGAGGGGGAGCAGACCTGGCCCACAGAGGAGGAGATGGCCGAGGCTGAAGGTCAGGCATCCATAGTAATTACTTTAGCCTGAAGTATTTGTCTGATTTGATCCCTCACAAGTTGAATTTAAAATTAGGTCTGGTTGAGAATCCATTCTAGGACGTACATGTACCTTTAAAAAAGGGGGCATTTATTCAAATGTTTTTAGCTCACCTGAGCCAAAGGCTCAAGTGAGCTTTTTTGATCACATTTTATCCGTCGTCCGTCCGTCCGTCTGTCTGTCTAGCTGTCTAGCTGTCCGTCTGTCTGTAAACTTTTCTCATTTTCGACTCCTTCTCAAGAACCACTGGGCCAATTTTGACCAAACTTGGTACAAAGCATCCTTGGGTGAAGGGGAATTCAACTTGTAAAAATAAAGGGCCAAGTCCCATCACAAGGGGAGATAATCAAGAAAAGACAAAAATAGGGTGGGGTCATTAAAAAATCTTCTTCTCAAGAACCACTGGGCCAGAAAAGCTAAAACTTATGTAGAAGCATCCTGGGGTAGTGTAGATTCTAAATTGTTCAAATCATGACCCTTGGGGGTAGGGCTGGGCCACAATGGGGAATCAAAGTTTTACATAGAAATATATAGGAAAAATCTTTAAAAATCTTCTTCTCAAGAACCACTGGGCCAGAAAAGCTGAAACTTACGTGGAAGCATCCTGGGGTAGTGTAGATTCTAAATTGTTCAAATCATGACCCTTGGGGGTAGGGCGGGGCCACAATGGGGAATCAAATTTTTACATAGAAATATATAGGAAAAATCTTTGAAAATCTTCTTCTCAAGAACCACTGGGCTAGAAAAGCTGAAACTTATGTTGAAGCATCCTTGGGAAGTGTAGATTCTAAATTGTTTAAATCATGACCCCCGGGGGTAGGGCGGGGCCACAATGGGGAATCAAAGTTTAGCATTGAAATATATAGGAAAAATCTTTGAAAATCTTCTTCTCAAGAACCACTTGGCCAGAAAAGCTGAAACTTATGTGGAAGCATCCTGGGGTAGTGTAAATTATAAATTGTTCAAATCATGACCCCCAGGGGTAGGGCGGGCCACATTGGGAAATCAAAGTTTTACAATGGGGAATCTAAGCATTGTATGGTAGTGTAGATTTCAAATTATTTTAATTATGATCAGTGGGATAGGATGGGATCACAATATGTATTACAAGGGGGAAATCTTTTAAAGAACAGAATGTTCAAAGCTTCTCAGGTGAGCGATGTGGCCCATGGGCCTCTTGTTTTAAATAAAAGAACTGCCCTAAAACCTCTGTTTGTCATTAAAGTATTTCATTTGCAAGATTCCTTAAAATGAGTGTACATAATGAATATGATTTCAACTTACATGTATTTTGTAACTGTTTTATTTGTATTGTACATGCAATATGACAGTACAAATGAATTCAAGAAATTTGTTCTTATGAAGCACATTATTTACTGGTACTGGTAATGATTTTAATATAATTATTTTGGGACAGCTGCTTTAAAGGCTAAGACAAAACTGGTGAAGAGGGTTCCTAAAGGGACATCAGAATATCAGGCCTCCTGGATTGTGGACAGCGAGGAAGAGGAGGTAACTATTGCACACAAAGGGAGGTCACCAGTGGTTGTCTTATTTATACAAGCATGAGATTTAAAGGACATATAAAAAGAAGTTGAAGTTTAATATATCCATTCTTAGTGGCAAATACTGCAATTACACTTCAGTCTATAGTGTAGAATAATGATATTTTAATTTCATTTTATCAAAAAAGACTACCATTGCATAAAATGTATTGTTAAGCCTTGTATTATTCTATGACCTTCTCAGAACAGAGTTGATAGATGGTGTAAAGATTTTCCTACATTGTTTTAATCATCACTCATTCTAGATAAATGATGATGATGAGAGTGATGACAGTGATGAGGATATGGAGGAAGAAGACATGATGGCCGTTGATGCCTCGGGGTCAGAATCAGGAGAGGAAGTGGAGTATGACACAGTAAGTACACAAAGGAATTTACATTGTATACCTCAGTAAGTACATGGGTTCAGGTACGCAGGGATTTACACTATA
Organism: Saccostrea cuccullata; assembly: GCF_032062105.1. Lineage (NCBI taxonomy): Eukaryota > Metazoa > Mollusca > Bivalvia > Ostreida > Ostreidae > Saccostrea > Saccostrea cuccullata. Next base: position 11,648 of record NW_026917873.1, on the reverse strand, counting down.
CAATGTCATGCTCAGCAGGTACACATTTGAACCTTTTGTTCTTTGATTTTATTTAGCTTTATTTGTGATTTGATCAATATTGTAATTTGTAGTTGACGGTAACAGAAGCTGGAGATGTGGCTTTATAACTATAACCAGACAATTATTTAGATTTATTTGTGATTTGACCGATATTGTTCTTTGTAGTTGACAGTAACAGAGGCTGGAGATGTGGCTAATTATGACCAGACAATAGACATGGATGAAGAAGAGAGAATGTGAGTAGTTTTTCTCACCTGTTTATTTTTCTTTTAAATAATACTATATAAAATGCTCTCATGTATACAAATCTTTTTTTGGTCATGATATAAGAGTAAATTAAGGTATAAAAGAGTTAAACAAAAAAAACTTAAAACATAAATTGTAAGAATCTAATTTTCAAAAATAAATTAATTGAAATGTAATTTGATACATTATGGTATATTTTTAGACTGGAGAAAATCAAAGAAGAGAGAAGTCATGTTATGTTTCCCGATGAAATTGACACCCCAAGAGAGAAGGATGCAAGAGATCGATTTCAGAGGTACATGTATTGAAATAACATCATATTTTTACGTATAAATTATTTTTTTTATTTTGATTTTATTACACATACAGCCTACTCCGGATATATTGAAATTCAGGGGACTAAGCAAATTATTTCAATATATCCGTAATTCAATATAAGCGAAATCGTGAAGCCGCCATTTTTACAAGTTCAATCCCGATCTAAAATTAGCAAATTAACAGCAAGCATTTTATTTCAAATTTTTTTTTTCTAGATCTGTGGGGGCTACTATTATAATACCCAGATAGCATGACTATGTTGGGCCAACGTTGGCGCACAGTTGTTGACTGCGTTGGTCCAACGTTGGCTACCTAACGTTGGCCCAATGCAAGTTTGCTCATCGGCCCTACGTTGGCCCAACATGTTTTGGCACAACGTTAGCATTTGGTCAACGTTGGCCCAACATTGGCCCAACGTCAATTACCAGCAGTGATTTTATCAACAAAGGCCCAACATTGGCCCAACGTACTTTTTGTGTTGGCCCAACAATGGCCCAACGTCCGTTCACCAACATTCCATCGGTGGCTCAATGGGGGTCCAGTGTCCGGTACCTGTGTTGGTCAAACAATGGTCCATTATTATTTTACGGATAGTTATCTTTTCAACGTAGGGCCAACAGAGGCCCAACCTATCCTATATAAATAATGATTTCCATTCAAAATTAAGCCATCTTGACAAAAATTAATAACTAGCTAATGTTGACAATGAGGCAAAAGAAAAAAGTGAGTGATAAACTGTACAATTTATTTGTTAGTTTCTAACAAATTCTGTTAAGTTTGCTTCAATATTAGAACAATAATTAAACAAAAACATTTGCCAAAGCTTACAGAGTTTAAGAATAAATAATAATACGTCTTGCTTTCACGTTTCTGCCTTAAAATGTATTCAAGATGTCGATTTATACTCCACACTTCTTCTGCATCACTTGCTTCTACGATTGACTGGATTCGGCACACAGTCAAATCTAAAACGTTTAATATAATGAGGGAGTTGAAATTTCAATTTCAAACACAATCTTCTTTCAAACATCATCTAACATCAATTCCAGAACCATCCCTTTGTTCACAAAAACTTGTAAAATCCCATAACTATAGAATATAAAGGAGCTTAAAGTTCACAACACAACTTGGCAATATTTGAATTTCAATTTTTATCAATCCCTCTTTTCAGTAAAATATTGTTTAAAGACACAAATAGTATAATCCAAGAGCATTTGAAACGTCCTTCTTTAGTCTTGTTCGGATTGCAATTGTTTTTTCACATATGCACTTTTTTCCCATTTTCTTCCTCCTTCTTCATTGTCATCAATGAACCAGTATGAAGTTCTATATCTGCTGCAAATTAATGCACACTGACACAGCACATTTCCCCGTCTAAGAACAATATATAGCTGTTAAGAAAAGTGAATATATTAATATCTTTGAAAATTGATGAAATATTTATTTTTTTGATTAACTCATGATGCATTTAACCCTGTTTAAATACTTAAGAATTTACCATTAAACACACCTTACCATATATACTGAAATTTTCTTATCTATTTCATTTCTCGTCATGATATACAATGTAAGATATTATGTCTTTCATATAAACTGAATCATTTTATAAAAGAAGTAGCTATAGTTTTCAAATATAATAATACTTTACTTACATTTCTTTTAGGACTTCGCCGTTAGCCGTTGTGTGCACCAAATTTTTAAAATCCCAACCTTACTGTAACTTCCTCTGCATTTTGAGTTTATCAGCCAGCTGTGAGTAATTAAACTTGACAGCTCTCCACATTTTGGTGTTTTAAATTTGCTGCGACTCTTTCAGTTTTAGCGACTCGCCTAACTTTTGTTTGAATGCAATTATAAAGCTGGCTGGGTTATCTTGATTTATGCGTCATTCACATCCCGTCCCTGGGAACTTTTAGTTTCCATATTATGCTAACTTTTATTCGGTCGTTTATATATTACCGGGTAAACTAATGTAAGAAAAACTTTTATTTAGTCTCCTTTTATAATGACTTTTCGTTAATTGTATACGAGAGAAACAAATCTAACAATTACACTCAAAGTTTAAGATAATTAAGATTTCAAAATTTATAAACAGACACTATATAGAGAAGATTTTTTGAGAAGTGGATACTAATAACAGAAAAGTATAATTGTCATCAATAAACCATAGTGAGTTTAGTCTCATTGCTATGGAAGAAATTAATGATCTTTTCATAAAAGCCTAGTGTATAACAAACACTGGGCCAACATTAGGCCAATGTAATGCCCCCAACTCATGCACATCATCCTTTAGTTTGCAATCTAACTGTTGGCCCAACAATGGCCCAATGTACTTATTCTAACTATAAAAGAACACTTAAAACAAACACTCAAGCTTACATTGGGCCAACGTTGGGCCAACATACTGCTACCAGATTAAGTTGACAGTTTGGTTAAGGTTGCATTACAAACGTTGGGCCAACAGTGGGCCAACATTGAACCCCAACTTCATTAGAAAATATAACGAAACGAAATTAGTTGATGTTGGACCAACGTTGGGCCAACGTAAGAAACCCAACATGGTTGGGTACTAAAGAGGTTATTCACATGGTAACGTTGGTCCAACGTTGGCCCAACATTGTCTTCCCAACGCCAACTAAAGACCAACCGTACAACCTTTAGCCAGCGTTGGCCCAACGTAGTCATGCTGTCTGGGTACATGTATTATGTTAGATGTTTAGTCTCGATATGTCCGTATTATATACATGGACGCAAAGAATTTAACAGTTAAGAATTTATTTCGTAAGAACATGCAGTATAAAAACACATAAGGTGAAAACTTAATTATTCACACCTTTGCATATCACCAGGTCAATCAGGCATAATTACCGTCACCAAACGTAACGACAGCCGCCAGGGAGTACTTCAATATAACCGTTATGAAAACAACTCATTATCACCTGTGGGGACCGATCAGTGGCTTCAATATAAGCGAAATTTCAATATATCCGATTTCAATATAACCGTTATTTTAATGCAAAGAATATGAGAGGCAAAAACTGGGGATTTATTTCTAGTTCAATATAAGCGGAATTTCAAAATAAGCGAGTTCAATATAAGTGGAGTAAGCTGTATTTATGTAAAAAATCAACATAAAAACAGACCTCTGTTAATTTTGTTGAACTTTGAAAATGATTTTTTTTTTTTCATTTTGCTTTGAATTTACTTGTTAGCATAGAGGAAGTAAAAAAAGTTTAATAAAATATTCATTCCAAGCATTCTTACTATCACTATGAATACATACCTGTATGATAGAACTTTCCTTTCCCCTGTCACAGGTATCGGGGGTTGAAGAGTTTCAGAACCTCCCCTTGGGATCCTAAAGAAAATCTCCCCTCGGACTACGCCAGGATTTTCCAATTTAAAGATTTCAAAAGGACAAAGAAGAGGATTTTGAAGAATTTAGAAGACGAGGGAGTCATGGTAAGTCAAAATGTTGATAAATACTGGAAACCATGATTTTAAGAATTTATAGTAGTTTATGTATCTATTAATTTGATTCGTGATGATTGAAAAATTAATTTTTTTTACGAATTTAATATATTTATAGAGTGGCTGGTATATACAAATCCATATTTCCAATGTGCCAAAAGATTTTATAAGTAAGTAGATCAATCAGCATTTATCAAAATGTCCCGACTTGAGAGTTAAGAGAGCTCTGAGTTTTTAATATTAAGATTTAATATCATTAATCAACCATTTAAATATGAAGTCATCTTGACTCAGACTGGTAGACTCATCTTTATTTCAGCATCCTATAAACCTGGCACACCTGTTGTGATTTTTGGCCTGCTGCCACATGAACACAAGATGTCTGTTCTTAACTTCCTGTTGAGGCGGGTACCAGAATACAGGCCACCAATCAAGTCCAAGGACAGGTTTATCTTCCATGTTGGATTTCGGAGATACTCTGCATGTCCGATTTTCTCACAGCACACAAATGCTAACAAACACAAGGTTAGTAACCAAGGAGTATATTGCTCATTAAGCAGAATTGTTATAATATATTTTCAATGGCCTTTACTTAACAGGACCAAGTCACAATCTCTTAACCAATCAGTAAGCAGATCAGAATTCAGGTTTAACTTATTTCTAAGGACATTTATTTATTTTCCAGGTGCCTTACATTGTATGCCTGTTCTTGACATATATTTTAAATAGCCACTTTATACTACTCGATATCAGTTCTGAAATGGTATAAAATTTATTGATGTGTATTTTGTTGCAGTTTGAAAGGTTTTTTGCCCATGATACCGTCACCATGGCTACCATTTTTGCGCCAATATCTTTTCCTCCATGTCCTGTCCTAGTGTTTAAAGAACAACATGATGGTGAGATATTCCTCATTGTATTGCACCAATAAGAATAATAGTTGCATGTGTATAGAGAAGACTTTTGAAGTGAGTATATACCTGTTTAAATTTCAATGTTCACCATGCACAGATGTTTTGTATTTATGTATCATTAATAGGTCAGCATGAGTTAGTAGCTACGGGAAGCTTACACTCGGTAGATCCCGACAGAATCATCACCAAACGTATCGTACTCAGTGGCCATCCCTTCAAAATCAACAAACGGTCAGCTGTCGTCAGATACATGTTCTTCAACAGAGGTGAGTGGTCCATGACATCTGCACTGATAGTACAGTGAAATCTACATGTATTTAAGCATTGAATTCATATTTTTGTCTGTCTTCGGTCCTATAACACACCTGGCCGTGCCGACAAATTGAATACCACACGTTAGCGCGGTATGATAAACTTTGTCGGCACGGCCAGGTGTGTTATAGGACCGAAGACAGACAAAAATATGAATTCAATGCTTATATTTACATTCTTTAATTTTTGTTCTTCATAATTGCTTATTTCGTTAATCTTTAATGTGAATTTAGCGCCTTTCAAAACTGCCGTGGTTAATAGATGTAAGAGCCGTTTGCGACGTCAAATGACGTTAAATGACGTTGCAAAGTTAACTTACGCAAACAAACATTGCGAGGAAAAAAGTGACAAATTAATTCTTAACGCACGTTACGTTAATTTTTACGTTAATTTTTCAGGGTTATAGTTTTTCATTAACTTGAAGTAAAATATTTTACATTTTGGTGTTCCTAGAGTATTGAAATTGCATATAGTTCCTACTATGTATTCTAACGCGCGGTGACAAGGTTTCGCGTGTGTTATAGTAATTTGAACGTCGTGGATTTCTAATGAATTTCATAAGGAAAACCACACTGAATGTAAATATCTACTCTTACATGCTCTTGGAGACAAATGTTTTGTCAGAATGGACAGGGTGTCAGATTAAAAGGTGTAAAGAATCTCAGTGGAAAATATAGGATTGAAGATGATTCTTGGAATTTACAGTAGAGTAAAACAAAAAACCATCAGCTTAACTTCTCTGAAGGCATTTTGTGATTTGGAAAAATGAATAATTATGCTACAAATTGTGTACACATCTATATCTACCTAAAAACAAAACGTTACAGTATATCTTGGAAAACAAATGCATACAAGGACATGTATTTCCTTGGAGAGTGATTGCATGTCATTTAATCATCCCCTCAATTCGTATGCATCTGTGAGCAGAATTACATGTATCAGGAACATTTATTAAATTTGCAGTGCACTGATTTATCTATTTTGTTTGATTTACAGAGGATATTGAGTGGTTCAAACCTGTGGAACTCCGCACGAAATGGGGAAGAAGAGGCCACATCAGGGAACCTCTAGGTTTGTAAAAAATTCCTTCAATCTGTATTTGTACACAATCAGTTCATACATAAAGGTCAAATACATGCAGTACTACATATTAAAGTCAAACTTGTACGTTCTGGAGTATGTGAAATTTTAAATTACTTAATATAAAGAAACTTTGTGTGTCACTAGATTCTTTCAATTTATTTGTGATATTTGTTGCAAGAAATTTTGAATTTAACTTTTCTTATTGATCTTTGTATTTAGATTTTCTGTGTGAGGGTAAATTTTATATTATTTCTATCAACAGGAACCCATGGTCACATGAAGTGTGTGTTTGATGGACATCTGAAATCGCAGGACACAGTGTTGATGAACTTGTACAAGAGAATGTTTCCAAAATGGTCCTACAATCCCACGGTACTAAACCCACCTCCAATGCTGGAGAGTTCTAATGCTATGACAGCTGAACCATCAGGCTATCAGTTGTTTGATGACTAGATACTTATGCTTATATTTGTTTTAATAAAGGCTCAAAAATTAATAAATGTTTGAGTTGTTATATAATTAAAGTGTATGTCAAAAAGCGAAGTGATAAGACTGAACGAACAAATGTATGGCTTTAATATTTTAAAAATACAGTATTTGTTAGGATCAATGAATAAGGAAACTTTTTTATACCATTTAATAAACTCTTCACATAAAATACATGTATGCAATTGAAATATGCAGTTATCCAGGTCTACAACGACCATGATATTTCCCGAATTCCCCACCGTCTGGTACACAGATCAAGCCATGAGCACATGGACATTGTTCTATCGCGTGCTGGACATAGCAGACGTCATTCTCCACCAACAGAGGAGCGCAGTAATTGGTCACTCTCCGATGACGTAATGACATGGCGTCATATGACCCCCTTTTCCCCAAATCGTTCCAGATATGGAGGCAGCACTCATTTACACCACATTCCGGATGGCATTTGTACCAATCGAGATTTTGTGAATGGGCAGAATGAATAAAAACCTAAAAAAAAATAAGACCCTAAAGATATGAATTTATTCCAGGTCCAACTGAGTCTTACCGCATTGCTTCATATTTACGTGTACTTGATTTGGACCAATCTTTACCCAGAGTTGTAGCGAAGCGAACGACAACTCTGGGTAGAGATTGGATTTGGACCTGGACTTGAACAATAACTCCAAATTTAACAACATGTATTTATTATGATAAATTATACAGTGTTATATTAAAACCTAATCAACCACATCATCTGGGGTCTTTCCATCAGAGGTCACGGGTTAAATTTTGGTCTGAGAATCACCTGTCAGGCTCTCGTTCCGTATATGAGGCGTCCCTACTTATCAAATTATCATTAATAAAAACATACCCCACCCCTATCTAACCACAACCAAAATTTCTCTTTAGCATCAAACTCTCTAGCATACATAATGCCAAGGAATTGTGCATTGGGAACACTAACATAAGAGAGTTAATCATATTGTCAATAACATTTCGATAAAAATGTTCAATACTACATTTACATGTATATACAAACAGCAAAACTATTCTGAACTGAGAGTAAAAGGAATATATGATGGGCTGGGGCATATCCTATATGTGTCTTCATACATGGTGAATGAGTTGTATAAAATCATTTTTGCAACTTAAAGATCCGCTAAAATATCATTGTTAGAAAAGTCCTTGGCGTAACTGAAATACAATATTATCTAAAATGCTTACCAGGATATTCACTACCAAAAGAAAGTTTAGAAAGAACATGTCATAAAATCAAGGTGGTTGACACTGGAATTCCCGAATTTATCAAGGATCTCCGATAAGGTAAATGCGTGTAAAGATACATATAGATAACTTTAACACGATATTTACACGGTTCACTATTGAAGTCGATGTTATTTTTATATTCAACATTGAAATAGTGTCATTAATTTTTTTTAATCAATTTAAAGCGATATTCTATCGAAGTGAATGTGGAAATATTAGAAAAACGACAAAACACCTTATTTAATTTTTTTCCCTTTCTCCACATGCAATAAGTGCTGTAAAATACTTAATTATACATCTAATGTTATTACGCTATATAATTGATACCATATAAAGGTCTGTCTATTTCACCGAGAAGAGACTATTTCCCCCATCTGAGGACTACTCCCTGAAAAATCAGAGCGACTCCCTGTCAATTAATTTAATATACTATTAATTAAAATCCATATTTACAAGATACAAGATATTTTATTTACCAATCAAGGGGCCCGAACGGCTTTTCAACATATATAAATGCACAATTTAATTAAACATTTATTTTCTATATACAGTGTACGTTTTCAGTTTCACAGCCTCCGTGTCTAGCAGTGTATTCTAACCCGCGACGTACAGTATTCATGATCGTTATGACTGGGGGGTAATGGCCTAATGATTAATACAAAAACTTAAGTCAGCATTCGACGTAATGATAGATTTTGTTTGTTGAATGACAATAACGTTGTATCGAACAAGGGAACAAGGGTGTAGCAACGGGGGGGGGGGGGGTGGGGGGGGGGGGGGGGCTGACCCCCCACTTTTTTTCCCAACCTTACTTACACATGTAATATAGGAAATGTTAATAGAAAGCCTGGTTGCCCCCCCTTCCCCATGCACTTTTAGTGATATTAGAATTGGTACTAAAAGTAACACTGAGAAAAAGGAAACTTACCCCCCCCCCCCCCCCCACACACACACACACACACATCCACGAAATAGGATTTTCGACTTTGGGCAACTTTTTCCTCATTATCTTTTTTTTTTACTTTTTCAGGTAAGTAAAAAAAAAATTTCTTTGCCCCCCCCCCACTTTCAAAAACGACTGAAGACGAACATGACAAACAGGCGCAGATCCAGAAATTTTACCCAGGGGGGGGGGGGGGTCCACCCCTGTCAAAAAAGAATTTCAATCCAGAAGAAATTTCTTGACAAGCAAAAAAAAAAAAAAACCTAAAGTCGTCAAAATTTCAAAATCCTATTTCATGGGGGATGGGGGTGGGTGGGTGGGTAGGCGAAGACTTTTTATGCTTCAAATCTTTAACTTTTCAGACCAATTTATATTTAATACAAGTTCACATTTACCAGGGGGGTCTGCGTTTTCTGAGGGGGGGGGTGTCCAAGTTAACTTTTTTCTTGCTTTTGTATATAAATTTAATAACCTGGAAATTCCAGGGGGGGGGTCCTGACCCCCCCCCCCCCCCGACCCGGGGCATAACAAATGTTCAAAATGCTACTCCCCTATACAGCTCGGATCAAGTAGTTAAATTGCAAACATTTCTTTACTTTGTGAGCAAACAATTAAGCCTGTCTTTTTTTCTCCGTTCGATTCTCTGCAACCTTTTACCCAGATGCGTGATAGTGCGCATATTACGTAACTGCTGTTTTGACGATGGGCAACATGATGTGGACTAGTATAGAATTGAGTGGAGTGGAGTGGAATGGAGTGTGTCATTTGAACGATGAAAGATATATATGTAAATATAACGAACAGTATTCAAGATCAAAAGTCCATAAAACAATACAAATAGGAGCAGAGGAAACACGGATCTCTAAAACATCAGAAATGGGATCAGGTGCCATGGAGGAGTGAGCATCCCCCTGCTGACCGGTCACACCCGCAGTGTGCTCATTGTCATGATCGGGAAATAACGGGAAAATCCGTCGTCAATTCACTGTATAAATAATGGACTAACGATTAGCATGGAAAACGTCAGTCAGCATTTGAATCAATTAAAAATTGTAATGCTGACAAGGTCATTGTATCGACAATAGAACTTACGAAATGACGACTTTAAACGAGACTGTTGATATTCTTGTTGCATAAACTTGATAGTCAATAATTTACCTCGTTTTAGAAATTGTTCATACGCAGAGCATGCTCTTGCGTATCGAATCAACTGAGATATATTAACTACGTACAGGTGATGAAGGTATATTACTTCATAAGTCAGGGAGGTTGACGATAGAAAATTTAAAGTCATCACTTTTATTATTGTTTTCAGTTAAGTGTGAAGTTTTACGTTACGTTACTCACAATCTATTTGACAGCTGCGCTCAAGGTAAATAGTACACGTCTCCTAACTGCAAGCTTTACGACTGGAACTTTCTTCTTATCCCTGATTGGTAGCTAGTGCAACAGACTATTTCCATGTCAATGTTGATAATATGAGTTGACCAATCACATGAATTGCTTACTCTGGATGCATCTGACGAAAAAGATCGTGACATAATGCAAAACTTCACAGTTAACTGCAAACTATTATATCAGAGCTTGGTCGTTAGAATACCCTTAACGTCTTTTTCAAGTAACATATTCAAATGTGAAACAGCTAGATGTGTCAAACTCTGTGGTATCTTTTATCTCAAGCTCACCAGGATATATCGCATCGACATAAGAATGGAAATTACAATAATTCATATGGAGAAATGACGTGCAGTTTATTCATGAGGTTGCTCCCGCGTGATTTACTTCTCATTAATATTCATATGATCCTGCAAAAACTCAAATTATACCATTTCTTTAATTTTTTAATATAAAAACATGCAAGACTTTTTTATTTAAATTTCTTTAAGCACTCGACATATCTAAATGGGTAGAATTTAGCGTTATCGTCGGTTGGCGATTAATGATACCGTATAGGTCAGGCGAATGCAAAAAATTGCCGTTTTTAATTTTAAAAGGCGGTCGTAACTCTTCGTACAATTTTATAACAGCAATATTTTCTAAAAATAGACCTTCGTTTGCACCTATAAATCGGCGGAAGAACTCTGTCATCATGCAATAAACACTTACATTTAATCACCAAAAATGATAAAAACTAATTCAATTATCTTTTCTTCAATAAAACATTGTACTCTCGCTTCGAATTTTCAAATAAAAAAGGCGGTCGCAACTTTTACTTTGGCATCAACATTATTGTTATTTCCGGTAAAGGATATAAAGAAAAAACAAAAGATCGGTGGAAGAACTTTATCCGATATAGTAAGAATATAAAAATTGGCAATTTTTTGTAAGTTCTCTATATAATCCTTTTTAGAATCTGCCGCCATTATAGCTCCAATATGGCGAATATGTAAATGAGCAGAATGAACACCATTTCTCCATATGTGTTAATTAACAATACGTCGTCGATATATCTAAATGTCGAATTGAAGGCCACAGCAAGTGTTTTCTTCTTTTCACGCACATTAAGCTTTCGAATAAATTCCGCTTCATATGAATACAAAAATAAGTATGACATACCTACATTTAGCACATTCTTTCCTTTCCTTTTTTTTCCGGGGGGGGGG
>NW_026917872.1:0-13636 GCF_032062105.1 Saccostrea cuccullata | reverse complement strand
AACATAGCTTGGCAACCCGCTTGAAAGCATACTTTTTGTTGGATGTTTTACTGAGATAGTTACATTTTTAACCAAAGTTTTCATACTCGATCTTTTGTATCAGCAAATAACTTGCTGGATAGCTGTTTGGTGACAAACCATTATAATGGGTAAGTTTGATTTTTTTTATTCAAATTGTTGGTTTTTTATCCTTGTAAAATGAGTTGCTCTAATAAACGCATCCATTTACGTCTAAAGGCATTCCAACACGTCCTTTTGGCAAGGCGTTTCAAGTCATTTCGTTCATAAGCAAGTAATGCCGTGATGTCCACATTTTGGGGCAAATTTTCCTATACTGGGTCTTATATAATGACATCCTAAAGAGCAAAGGGGATCTCGGAAAGCGACATATTTCTTAAAGTACAGTACTCCCAGGGCTTGTTATTTTGTTATTTTAGTACTGCATGTCCTTCGAATGCCAGAAGAAAAAATTAAACTAGAGTTTTCGTAAAATGATGAATCGTCAAAAAGTGATAATCTGTTTTTAAAAATGGAAATTTACTATATACTTTACATACATTGTATAATATGTATTGTAAAGGAAAAAACAAGAGAAGCTCGTATCAATTGATCTACCAGTAGCACATGTACAATAGAATAATGGATAAGTATTATTTAGGCATGGTAATTAAAATACCCATTATATCATTTTGAGAATGTAACTCCTGGATAACCCCGATGTTTATATTGAAAAGTAATTCATTAATCCAAGAAACTGACAAATTAGTCAATAACCGATTTCTCTGGTTTTATAATTACCTTTATTTTATGGTGAGGTGTCTGGTTTCTTTATAAAGTATAATTTGTCGACATGAACTAACGAAGGAGGGAGGTAATTTACATAGCATGAACGAGCATCAGTTGGAGGTCAGAAGCATTTTACAGTCTCATTCTCATCCAAAACAATGCTAAAGAAAATGTCATAAATTTGGTTTAAAAGCAAAGACATATTTTATCGCAAATGACCCATTTACTGTAGAGATAAAGATGAGAATAGTCCGATTTCTTTATTGAAGATGTCTGCATTAAAATCATGCTGAGAAAGAATACGTACAGAATGAATAACAGATACAATTCGGAATCTATACAGAGCATTATCATACTGATTAGGACTAATTAAGACATGAAAAGGTCGGGTCAATTGAGAGACTTGGGTGACCTTTTCTATCACGATGTCGTGTCATTTAATTGGTCGAACACTTACCAGTCTCCTTCGCTAACGTGTATTTATGGCTGAAATAAATACATGATTCCGTTGGGCAGTTTAAATCCTACAATTTCCAAAAGATCGTCGAACTCTCAGACACCCAGGTTCAGTCATCCAGCAATCAAATTTCTGAAAGATTACAAATATGTAATAGGCTTGAAATCCATGTAAAATAATTTGGTTTAATTACTTACAACATATTCACAACTTCCATATTAATATCTAGCTGCAGAACTGTAGCTGTCCGAGAGCTACGGATCCAAGCGTTGTAAAAACCTTCGATTTTTTTGTCGCTACTTCAGGTATTAAATATGGCGGAAGGTGTCCAGTCCCTTTCTCTTGTCGAGAAGATTCTTGGTGATCAAGAGCAACCAAATATTCCTGAACTCAATGCAGTAAGTGAGTTAATGCATTTAAACACTGGTAACACCAGTTCAGGTCATTTGATAGACTTAGATATAGTGCAAGGAAGCAACGACGATGAATGTCAATTGCACACACCTGAACTCAGTTCACCTGGCTCACAGTGCAACTATCAAAGTTTCGACGCTTGTCTTGAGAATTTACCTAAACAGCTATACGTTGAAAAATTGCTTGCCATATCTCAACATTCGGAGCAGATTGTCATGAATTATAGATCATATTTGGCAGACACAATGATCATGCAACAAAATGTGCAGTCACCTCAGCCCGGCGCTTACACTTTAGTAACAAGACGCACAACCAGTAGTTCTAACAGTGTAACCAAATATGCATCTGATTGTTATGCTTTACATATGCACATGCAAGGTGAAAACGTGAAAATTGACGATATATTTCTGAAAGGTAAAAAAAAACGCAAACAAACAAAGACTGTACCCAGCAATATTCCTTCCGAAGTAGCGGTATCCAAACCGCTAATCATTGAGTTAAGATCTACAATTCAGAATTTACTTCAGAAAGTTTGTGATTTGGAAAAACATTCAGTCAAAAAATGAGAAATCAATTCATTGTTTGAGCAAATCGGTGTCCGACTTGAAATCACAGAACTCCTCACTCAAAACTGACTTTGAAAAACTTCGAGCCGAATACAATTCTCATGCAAGCTCTTGTAATGCATTTCGGAAAACTTCGAAATTACAGTTGAAATCTCTCGAGGGTCTCGACTTTACAGAAAGCCAAGTAAAAGAAAACAAAACTAGATGCTGTCATGAGACAGTAATACCCGCACTAAGGTGTTTGCGTCTAAATACTTACTCCTTCATATTGGACTTTCCAATGAAAAAGTCAAAATAATTCTATAATTATCTCCGTACATGTATTTGTCAAATTGAGCATAAAATTTTCAGGTGACCATATGATCTATGAGCCTCGTAGATGTATTTTGTATACTTAATTCATTACCAGTCTGAAATAACAGAATTTAATTAATAAAGTAAATTACTTAATTAGATTCTGATAAATATTTTGCCCATAATTTGGAACTTTTTAAGTTTACTTTCTCAACCACATAAAATATTATTTTAGGAAAAAAACCCATTGAAAATACAGCCCAATGATTTGTAAATGCCTATCCCCCCCCCCCCCGCACCATCAAACACACACTCTCTCTCTCTCACACACATTTTTTTAAAAATAGACCTAGATGGCAAAGTTATTTTAAAACATCGTTTATTATGATAGTTTGAAATTTGTTCTTGTACTAAACAGTTTTACGTGTGAACATCTTATTGAAAATTTCTACATTCACATTGGGTTTGCGTCACCCATTATCATATTTTTAGATGTCCACTCGGCACACCTCGGCCGATTCATACTTCATCTATTAATGAAGGCGACGGAATATGAGATTATTTAGCACATGTATGCTGACGATGCAGTGTGGTCAGTTAAAATCATTTGTGTTTTAATTGGATTGTATTTCATGAATTCGTTGTCACGACCCATGACATTCGGTAAGTACAAGATTTAGTATAGATTGCATAAAAATAAATAAATACAAATGGTTAGGTTGAAGTTCAAAAAGGGTCAAAGATCATCGCATGCCACAGTCGACAAATTTCACATTGTCAAGTTATCTCCCGTTGCGGACATTCAGTATATACACTATTACAGGCGTAGATCCAGAATTTTTTTTTTCGGAATGGGGGGGATGTCACACCTCAGTCAAAAAAAATCCAGCCCATGATTTCCCGAGAAGCAAATAAAAAATAATAATAAAAACAATGATGGTGGGGTCCCTGTTTTCTAAGGGGGAGGATGTCCAAAGTCATTTTTATTCTCTTCAGTAAATAGTCTTATTTAAATAACTCCAAATTCAATGGGGGGGGGGGTGTCTGATCTCCCTAGCCACTGACTCCCTGTAACCTGAAATGACAATTGATCTTATGACTCCATAACAGTAGAAAATTTTTCCATTTGACTACATATACATATTTTGTTTCCTGTGTTTATGTCTGTTTGTCTGTTCACAGAAACTTTAACCTTGCCCATATTATAGTTTTAAGTGGATTGGGCTATACACATGGCTTCCACATTTCATAGGAAATTTCTTTTGGCAAAATCTTTTAATGGGTACCACCAATTTTGACCTCTTGATCTCTTGACCTTGGAGTTTGACCCACTTTTACAAGAAAAATACCTTGAACTTGGCCTAATTTAAGTTTTGAATAGTTGGTGCTAGGACTTTCATGCTTAACATGTGTAATCATTGTGAACTTTCAACAGGTATAAATATCCTTGACCCTAGAGTTGAACCCAATTTAACTTTAACCTTGGCAATGACTTTGGAACAGGTGAGGAAGTACTAGGAATTTCTCTCTTATTTCACATGTGTATTCCTTGTGACAAGACTTTCCCTTTGATACCAACAATTTTGACCCTTTGACCTTGAAATTGGAGTTTGACTTACATTTGAGAAACTTCAACCTTTGCCAAAAGCTGCCATAACAGTTGCTGTCACAACAAACAAACAAATTACTAAAAAAACACAGTATACATGTACATATTTTATATTCAACAGATATACTTCTGGTCATATCTCAAGTTCTCCCTTGAATCAGACATGGTGATATAAATATTTTAAAAATAATTATTATAAGAGTTGAAAAGGTTGTGCATATTAAAATATACTAAGCTCTGCGGATGAATTAGATATAACAGTTTAGCTTTATTTTGCTACCCAAAGCACCTTGATTAACTATTTACAAGCATACTGTTTTCTGAAATGTACTATTTTCTGTTGTCCATCTGTTTGTCTGCAAACTTTTCACATTCTTAACTTCTTAAGAACCACTGAGCCAATTTCAACCAATTTACATGTAACTAGTGCTAATTGTAACGGGGACGGTTACAGATGTTCCCCAAACGCTCCCCAACTCCCTTTTGGTGCCATATTCCCTAGAGGCTTCATTAAATAGGACAAACTCGATGCATTTAAGACTTGAACAACGTTTACCCAGAACTGTACCAAGTTCATTCAAATTTAAGCATTGCACGCTTGCGCATGTGAATGCATGTGCGTAATGACCATATCATCTTGTCTACACAATCTATATATTTTGATATACTAAATATTAGAGTATTTAATCCAAAAGTATTAAAATATACGCTCATTCACGTGTATTTTTTATTTTACTCTTTTCACGTGCACGCACGTGCATACATGATCATGGTGACTATACCTTCTTGTAGAAGTCCATTACATCTATCTATGTTCTAAATCCCACCCCGTTTGGTTGTAAACCAAGGGAGTTATAGCTGTTTAAAGTTTAAGCCAATTAGATTGCAGCGCATGTACACGCACGTGCATGCATGTGCATGGTGACCATACCTTCTTGTAGAAGTCCATTATATCTATCTATGTTCCAAATCCCACCCCGTTTGGTTGTAAACCAAGGGAGTTATAGCTATTTAAAGTTTCAGCCAATCAGATTGCAGCGCACGTGCATGCACGTGTTTTTATGATAATTGCTATATATTATGTTGTAGGATATCCTTATGCATGGCTATGTTCAAAATTTCAAAGGATTTTATCAAAAAGCAAGAAAGATATTGAGACTTTAGTTTCCGCCAATCAGAGCAAAGCGCACGTGCATGCGCGTGAGATCTTGCTAATTTGATCATGTGATATTGTCTATGCTACTAATATATCCTTATATTATGAGTTTTAAAGCATTTCATCAAAAATGTAAGAAGTTACGCCTATATCAATTAAATCGGTCATTTCACGTCTTGCACGTGCACGCTCTTGCAAGCACGTGCGCGCAAAATGACCTTCGTTCCGCAAATCTACATAACATGTCTACTGACCCTAAAAACATTTCACCTAAATCGGATGTGTAGTTTACAAGATCATTCGCGGACAAAATTTTCCCGAGAAGAAAAATAATAATAATAATAATAATAATAAGAAACAGAGTAAAAACAATATGTTCCCCAACTTCGTTTGGGGAACATAAATATGCAGGGGACTTTTTCCAACATAAATCTTCATCTCAAGAACAGCAAGGACATTTATTGTCCCCCATTTTTGCTAAAGGTAGGGGACATTAAATCTCATTTGTTTGTCAGTCTGTCCATCTGTCACAATAAATTTAACCTTGGTCATCATGGTCATATATTTTGAATGAGAAGAGACAGGACTTTTATATTAAACATGTGTATTAGTATTTAATGGGACAATACCATTCTAAATACACTATGATTTTTATTACCCATGACCTTGAAGTTTGACCTACTGTCATAAACAAATTAATTGTTTTAAAGTGATCATTTTGAAAGATAAATGAAAGGGCATTCATATTGTACATGCATGTATATTACCTGTGATAAGACCTTTCCAAATGTATCATGACTTTTTGACTCTGTGACCTTGACCTTGACGTTTAACTTACTTTTCAATAATGTTGTATATGTATTTATTACAGTTATAGTAACACGTGTGTTGATCGAACACGTGTTTGTTTATTTATATTTAAACCGGAAACCAATTTTCATTGGTTAGTTATTTCAGAAATAGAACCTGTTTAACAGGTATTTTACGCGACACACCTTATCACCTGTTTAACAATTAAACCCCATTCGAAGGCTCTCTCCGTGCAGTATAGACGTGGCGCCCACCCACCCACCCTCACAGTGTTTATATTGTAATACATGTATTTCATATCTTTTTCTCGTTATTACAAAGAATGGACTTAACAAGACTTTATATTACGGAAGATTATTTTTGTATGATGTTGTAAATAAACTGCACTCTTGAGAGCGCTTCTGTACCTACACACTGTGTTTATTTATGGTATAAATGATTTATGTTCGTTTGAGTGTGAACGAATTAGAACATAATTTCCTTTTTATTGAGAAGAGATACGACTTTCACATTTCAAGTGTACATTACCCATAACAAGATGTTTCCCAACATGCTATGATTTTTTACGCCTTGACCTTGATGTTTTACCGAAATTTCAAAAGAGTGAACTCTCCCAAAAGAGGATTAGGCCACTGTGTAAAATGAAATAGGAGTTTAGGGAAGACAGGGCTTTTTACATAAAAAACGTCATTTTTCCACCCCTATTTGACACCCCAGGGCAAAATCAAAATTCCAAAACCTTACTACACATTTACATGACCCCATCATCCATCTCCCAAAAGATGATTTGGCTGCTGAATAAAATGTAAGAGGAGTTTAGGGAAGATGGGGCTTTTTGCATAAAAAACGTCATTTTTCGACCCCCAATTGACCCCCCGGGGCAAAATCAAAATTTAGAAACCTTACTACACATCTACATGACCCCACTAACCAACTCCCAAAAGATGATTAGGCTGCTGAATAAAATGTAAGAGGAGTTCAGGGAGGATGGGGCTTTTTGCATAAAAAACGTCATTTTCGACCCCCATTTGACCCCCCGAGGCAAAATCTAAATTCCAAAACCTTACTGCACATCTACATAACCCCACCAACCATCTCCCAAAAGATGATTTGGCTGCTGAGTTGAATGTAAGAGGAGTTTAGGGAAGATGGGGCTTTTTGCATAAAAAACATCATTTTTCGACCCCCATTTGACCCCCTGGGGCAAAATCAAAATTCCGAAACCTTACTGCACATCTACATGACACCACCAACCATCTCTCAAAAGATGATTAGGCTGCTGAATAAAATGTAAGAGGAGTTCAGGGAAGATGGGGCTTTTTGCATAAAAAACATCATTTTTCGACCCCCATTTGACCCCCTGGGGCAAAATCAAAATTCTGAAACCTTACTGCACATCTACATGACACCACCAACCATCTCTCAAAAGATGATTAGGCTGCTGAATAAAATGTAAGAGGAGTTCAGGGGTGAAGGGGCTTTTTGCATAAAAAACGTCATTTTTCGACCCCCATTTGACCCCCCGGGGCAAAATCAAAATTCCGAAACCTTACTGCACATCTACATGACACCACCAACCATCTCTCAAAAGATGATTAGGCTGCTGAATAAAATGTAAGAGGAGTTCAGGGAAGATGAGGCTTTTTGTATAAAAAACGTCATTTTTCGACCCCCATTTGACCCCCCGGGGCAAAATCAAAATTCCGAAACCTTACTGCACATCTACATGACACCACCAACCATCTCTCAAAGATGATTAGGCTGCTGAATAAAATGTAAGAGGAGTTCAGGGAAGAAGGGGCTTTTTGCATAAAAACGTCATTTTTCGACCCCCTTTTGATCCCCCGGGGCAAAATCAAAATTCCGAAACCATACTGCACATCTACATGGCACCACCAACCATCTCCTAAAAGATGATTAGGCTGCTGAGTAAAATGTAGAAGGAGTTCAGGGAAGACGGGGCTTTTAGCCTAAAAAACGTCATTTTTCGACCCCCATTTGACCCCCCGGGGCAAAATCAAAATTCCGAAACCTTACTGCACATCTACATGACACCCCCAACCATCTCCCAAAAGATGATTAAGCTACTGTGAAAAATGTAGGAGGAGTTCAGGGAAGAAAGGTGTGACAGACGGACGGACGGACATGAGTAACAACAATACACCCGAACTTTCTTTAGAAAGTGCGGGTATAATGAACAGTGAAATCAATCGTTTATCCAAAACGTGTAGCAATCTACAAAAGCTCGTTTCTACGAAAATAAATACAGAATCCACCCGCGCAGATCCTCCACGCCAGTGCGTCACACAAAGTGTCCAGGTAGAATTGTATAGCGGTACTTCATACCTGAATGAACACGACGTACTGTCTGGTCATCTGGTCAAGGACAGCACGGGGGAAGACAGGAACACACAGTCAAGTCCGCGTGCGACATTAAATATTGTTCATCCGAAACCCCCAACGAAAACAAGTAACAAACCTGCACGCCCGGCGAATAATGATGCACCGTGCATCAGTAGTAAGGACCCAGCTGACGTTTTCCTAGGAGTGACATACAAAAGGGCAGCGCGATATTATATATCTGGCATAAAGAAACAGACAACTTATGATGGAATCAAAAACTACCTCCAACAGAAAGGTGTACACGTAACACACCTGACACTATTCAAACCAAGAGGCAGATTCTCTATCCGATCAGCGAAAGTCAATGTCTCCCCGCAAGACGCTTCCATCGTCGATGCAACTGATTTGTGGCCTGAGGGCATCAGCTGCAGAAAATGGCACAGTATTCGCGATTGGAGCAAAATCTGTGAGGAGAGGACATCCGAGGAAGACTGGGACTCCCAATACAACAATGAAAACAAATAAAATGACACTATTATTCATATTGTTAACAGCATATATTGTGTTGTTGTTATTGTTCTCATTATCATTTCCAATGTTTAAAATATTAACTTGGAATGTCAGGGGTATTATTTCGTCTACCTTACCAGTCTGCGCTGTACTAGACAAAACTCAATGTGATGTTGCCATAATATGTGAACATAAACTTAACAATTATTCCGCAACTTACCTTGATAGTATTCATACAAACTACTTTAGTGTTGTTAAACTTCATAGTGATAAACAACTGCATGCTTCTTTATCTCCAGTTCGCGGTAAAGGGGGAATAGCTCTCTTAATCAAAAAAGATTTGCTATTCTCTGTAAAACAAATAGAGGGTATTCAAACAGAATGTCTTTTAGGTATACAAGTCATGTCGCAGCAAAATATCCCTATTTATGTTTTTGGTGTTTATCTGCCATATGACAGCGACATTAATCATTACAGGTACATTGTAGACATTATGTACGGTTTATACGAGTATTATTCTCAGTATGGTGATGTTATTTTTGCTGGTGATTTCAACGCAAGTTTACTTCGTGAATTACACACAAATGATGCAAAATCATCTATTTTTTGCAAACTTGTAGATCAATGTAATTTTTCAATTCCCCTAATCGATTTTCCTATTCAGGGCGAATTGTTCACTTTTTTACCAACTCAAACCATGTTAGATTACATTCTTTTTAATCATGATGCCACTGTACGTCATTACGAGATTCTTAAAGAAGGATCTTTATCATTAACATCCGATCATTTACCTCTAGTGTGCACCCTTCATTTTCAAACTAAACGAATTATCTTGCAAGACTCTTCCAGTAAACTCCTAGAGTGGCATATAGCTAGCACAGAGGCTATAACGGAATACAAACTGTGCACCGACGCTGAACTGCAAAAACTAACTAATACTGACATTCACTCAGCTGATGATATTGAACAGTTCAATCAAGCAGTGATAGAAATTTTATCATCTGTCTCTACTCGTTGTATTCCTACATCCAAGTTTAACCCACATACTAAACCCGGGTGGACGAAGGCTGTCAAAGAATTTCACGTGACAGAGCGAGCTAAGCGCAGGCGCTGGATCCAAGAGGGTAGACCCAGAGGTATGCAGTTCGACTCATACCGCGAATATAAGCGAGCTAAACGTGCTTTCAGAAATGCCCATGATAAGGAATACGACATTTTCCTCCAGTCAACATATCGCGAAATAGATGAAGCTGCTGAACTTGACATGCGTCTATTCTGGAAACTAGTCAAGCAAAGGCGCCCACGATCTTCCAGATTTTTTCCTGAGATCCGTGAAGCTTCCGGAGAAATCCACTCGGAGCCATACGAGATAGCAAATGCCTTTGCTGATTTCTTTTAAAATATCTATAAAAACAGCGAGAACAAAAAGTTCGATGATCAGTTCAAAGACACAGTAATCTCAGAATACATGCGTATCAAGGAAGAATGCGACATCTCCGATAGCTCCACTTTCATCTCGCATAGTGACGTTATTACGGCCATATCCTCTCTCAAACGCAGGAAAGCACCTGGTGTCGACTACATTACCAATGAACACGTTCTTCATTCCGGCACCTCCATAGTTGCTTGTCTCAGCAAACTATACAACGCTGTAATTAGTGTCGGTTGTGTCCCCTTACAGTGGAGAAGCGGATTAATCGCTCCCATATATAAAGGAGGTTCTAAACCGAAACACTCATGTAACGGCTACCGCCCAGTTGCCCTGTTGCCTTGTCTCTTCAAAATATTCGAAAAAATCATTTCTGTCAAAATATCTTCCTTGGAACTGTCTCAACCTTTTCAAAATACACAACAGCAAGGTTTTCAGAAAGGATTAGGATGTCTTACAGCGTCATTTAATCTACATGAAACTCTGTATCACAATCTTGAGATGGGAAGTAATGTCTACATAAGTTTTTTAGATACAAGTAAAGCGTTTGATACTGTTTGGAGGCAAGGTTTGATGTTAAAATTACATAAGTTAGGCATCTCAGGTCAAATCTGGAAAATCATCGACGACTGTCATATCAACACTGAAAGCGCTGTAATTGTTAATCAAACTATGTCTCGTTGGTTCCCCGTACAGCAAGGTGTCAGACAAGGAGGTGTTCTTTCAACTTTTCTCTATCTTGTTTTCATTAACGACTTGCTAAATGAGTTACAACACAAGAACTCAAACCACACTAGTGCTGTTATATTCGATACCAATTACCACTCTCCAGCTCTCGCAGATGACATCGCATGCATTGCACTCTCTCCCTCATCTCTGCAGTCGATGATGAACATTGCGTACCGATATGCCTGTCTATGGCGTTTTGAATACAAACTTCTAAGTCAAGCATCCTGCAATTCCGTGCTAAAGGCCAAAGTCATCCTGCAGAAAAAGACATTAACTTAGGAGACTCTAAAATACAATACGGAAACGTCTACGAACATTTAGGAATTCCTATTAGCAACAATACTAAATCAAGATCTCGAGTAATCAACGCTTGCTCCAAGGGTTGGAAATCATTCTACGCATTAACTGACATGAATATATCTCTTGTAAACCCAGTGATGATGTCTCATCTCTATAGAACTAGAGTCATGCCATCCGTTCTTTATGGTTGTGAACTGTGGAACCACATGGTGAGCCAAGATATAAGACGCCTCAACACACTCCAACACGGAATATGCAAACAAGTTTTGAACCTTCCTAAACTTACCAGATCAGATATTTGTGAACAACTCATGGGTCTTCTACCAATCAATGCGGAAATTGACACCAGGAAACTTCTTTTCTTTGGCAGACTTTGTAGACTAGATCTCAACTATCTTTCAAAAGAGATCTTTACATCACGCCTTTTCTCCTTCCTCTATCAACTTACTGGAACTGGAGACCAAATGGGATTCATTCCGGATGCATTGTTCCTTCTTCAGACGTATGAACTTTCACATTACTTGAATATCTGGCTCTGTTCTGGATCGTTCCCATCAAAATTATCATGGAAATCTATAGTGCGTTCAGCTGTTCACAAAAACCACACTCTCCAACGCAACGATCGAACTGAGTTTGACCCAGATTTTCTCAGATTTAATGCTGTATTTTGTACATCGAAACCTTTCAACATGTGGAAAATTGCAGATTCTTTCAACGAAATTCGAAACTTTAAATTCATCTGCAAACTTATTGCATCAAAACCCGCTCAAAATCCGTTTACATGCATGTTATGCGGTTACCCTATTACAGACGTTTTTTCACATGCGACAATATCTTGTCCAGCCCTCTTGAACCAACATAACATATGGTGGAACTCTCTCTCAGAATTGTTTAACGTTCACCTTGAAGTTGAACTATGTGGTCTTCCTGAAGACGAGTTATTCAACATTCTTCTTGGAAGACCACCAGTTACAATATTGTCAGCAGAAAAAGAAATCCAGTTTAGAAAACTGAATTACGTACACACCGTCTCCTCTTGTGCACTCTACAATAGACAACGCAATCTCAGATTTGTAAATGGATAACCCCCCACCGCCCTATCTCCCTGCTTGGATGGCTATCCTTTACATAAAATAGTGTATCATATGTGCAATATTTTCTGCTTTTTTCAGTTTTGTGTATTTTTGTTCTTTTTTTTCTTTTTTTTATTACTTACAATATGTATTCCTTTTTTTTTCTCATATTGTGATTGAGTTATAATTTATATGTCATTGTCATGTCAAAAATATCTGTAACAGAGGAAATAAAAGTTGTATGAATGGTTTTAAAAGAGTTCCATTTCGACGTCCGTAATTAACCACAGACACCCATTTGTTAGCGTTGAGAGGTAAGTAAATGATCTGGAATTGAAGTTGAATGTATGATTAATTATTAAATACCATGCATTTAAAACTATTTTCAAACCTGGAAAAAGTATAAAATACACGAAAAAATACCCAAAGTGAGCGACAAAAAATTGTCGGCGTAAATCGAAGGTTTTTACAATGCTTGGATCTGTAGCTCTCCACTTTATCTGTCCGCTTTCTCTCAAGCAGAGAGCTACAGTTCTGCAGCTAATTAATACCAAAATCCATAGTATTGACACGTAATTACCTGCATGAAATATAATTCTTTATAGCTGTTGGTTTTTATAAACATTAAAATTTCATCTAAAATGAGGCTTTCTTGTAGAAACTTGGAAATGCTATTTCTTTAGTCTGGGATATCAAATGCAAGTAAAACGCTTTAAATCACTGATCAGGAATTTTTCATTTCTTTCTCAACTCAAGAAAAAAATCATACGACACTAAAATATTGAAACTGCAACTGTGTAAAGAAGATTAAAACATCGAATAACCTGGAAAACATCAAAGTAAATGGCGTGAAATTCAAAAGCTCGACCAAAGTCCTATCAAATAAATCGAACTTGTAAGCATATAATAATAGTAAATATTATCCATAATCAAAGAGATTAAAACTTTCAAAGCGTTACGGATTTTTTAAACCAAGGTATCAGCCTGCAATTGATACTTGATCTTATCACAATTACCAAGCTTTTAATTTCAATGAATGCTTAATTTTCAGCCTTTTAAAGCCTAACACGAATTTTTTTAAAATATATTCTGATCGTTTTATCTTTCCTTTGACAGTTTAATCCCTTAGGATCAACTCCTTACTCTTCGACTCTGAGTGC
>NW_026917871.1:0-13602 GCF_032062105.1 Saccostrea cuccullata | reverse complement strand
TCGACGAAATCCTTTGAAATTTTGAACATAGCCATGTATTACGATATCCTGCAACTTGATGTATAGGAATTATCATGAAAACACGTGTATGCACGTGCGCTGCAATCTGATTGGCTGAAACTTTAAATAGCAATAACTCCCTTGGTTTTCAACCAAACAGGATGGGATTTGGAACATAGATATATATAATGGACTTCTACAAGAGGGTATGGTCAGAATGCACATGCATACACGTGCGTGTAGTGCGCTGCAATCTGATTGGCTGAAACTTTAAATAGCTATAACTCCCTTGGTTTTCAACCAAACAGGATGGGATTTGGAGCAGAGATATATATAAAGGACTTCTACAAGAATGTATGGTCACTATGCACATGCATGCATGTGCGTTTACTTGCGCTGCAATCTGATTGGCTGAAACTTTAAACAGCTATAACTCCCTTGGTTTTCAACCAAACGGGATGAGATTTAGAACATAGATAGATGTAATGGACATCTACAAGAATGTATGGTCACTATGCTCATGTATGCACGTGCGTGCACGTGGAATGGGTAAAATAAAAGATACACTTGAATGAGCGTTTTTTTTACTTTTGGATTAAATACTTTAATATTTAGCATCAAAATATATAGATTGTGTAGACAATATGATATGGTCATTACGCACGTGCATTAACATGCGCACGCGTGCAATGCTAAAATTTTAATGAAATTGGTACACTTCTGGGTAAACGTTGTTAAAGTCTCAAATGCATAGAGTTTGTCTTCTTTAATGAAGCTTATAGGGAATATGGCACCAAAAGGGAGTTGGGGAGCGTTTGGGGAACATCTGTAACGGTCCCCGTTACAATTAGCACTAGTTATTATTATTATTATTATTTTTCTTCTTCCTGGGAAAATTTTGTCCACGAGTGATCTTGTAAACTACACATCCGACTTAGGTGAAACCTTTTTAGGGTTAGTAGGCATGTTATGTAGAGTTGCCAAACAAAGGTCATTTTGCGCGCACGTGCTTGCAAGAGCGCGCACGTGCAATAGGTGAAATTACCAATATAATGGATATTGCCGTAACTTTTCTATTTTTTGATGAAATTTTTTGAAACTCATTATGTAAGGATACATTAGTAGTATAAACAAGATAGCATGGTCAAAATAGCAAGATCTCACGCGCATGCACGTGCGCTTTGCTCTGATTGGCTGAAACTAAAGTCTCAATAACTTTCTTGTTTCTTGTCATAATCCTTTGAAATTTTGAACATAGTCCTACATTATAAAGATCTACTGGATGATATATAAGAATTTTCATGAAAGCATGCGCATGTGCGCGTGCTGCAAGCTGATTGGCTGAAACTTTAAATGGCAATATCTCCTTTGTTTTTTGACGAAATTCTTTGAAATTTAAAATATAGTCATGCATTAGGATATCCTACAAAATGATATATAAAAAAAATCATGAAATCACGCGCATGCACGTGTGCTGCAATCTGATTGGCTGAAACTTTAAATGGCTATTTCTCCTTTGTTTTTTGACGAAATTCTTTGAAATTTAAAATATAGTCATGCATTAGGATATCCTACGAAATGATATAGAAAAAAAATCATGAAATCACGCGCATGCACGTGTGCTGCAATATGATTGGCTGGAACTTTAAATTGCTATTTCTCTTTTGTTTTTTTTACGAAATTTTTTGAATTCAAATTTAAAATATAGTCATGCATAAGGATATCCTACAAAATGATAGAAAAAAAAATCATTAAATTACGCGCATGCACGTGTACTGCAATCTGATTAGCTGAAACTTTAAATTGCTATAACTCCCTTGTTTTTCAACCAAACAGGATGGGATTTAGAACATAGATAGATGTAAGGGACTCCTACAAGAAGGTATGATCATCATGCACGTGCACACACGTGCGTGCATTTGAAACGAGTATATTTAAAAAATACTCTTGAATGAGTGATTTTTATTACTTTTGGACTGAATGCTTTAATATATAGTATATTAAAATATTAATAGTGTAGACAAGATGATATGGTCATAACGCACATGCATTCACATGCGCTTGGGTGCAATGCTAAAAATTGAATATAATTGGTATCCTTCTGGGAAAGCGATGTAAAAGTCAAAAATGCACAGAGTTTGTCTTATTTAATGAAGCTTACAGGGAACATGGCACCGAAAGGGAGTTGGGGAGCGTTTGGGGAACATCTGTAACGGTTCCCGTTACAATTAGCACTAGTTTAAAACTAACTTAAAGTTTAACTTATGTGAATTGCCCATATTCATATGAAGTTTAAAACTATATTTTATCTTTATACAATGAATGACTTTTTATGAAATTGAATGATTTTAGTCTTCAATAATGCCTTACTGGTAAACATAAATCCATTCACTTTGTTCAGGCCAAGCTTCTTTGTTTGCAGTTGCCGACCTATAATTTTTAGACTGGGTAGGTATAGTTAGGTATTCTTTTTTTTTTTTTTTGAAAAAAAAAATTGTTTTCCGATTTTTGTTAGATAACAAATTATAGAGTTTTTCATAGGCCTTCTTAACATTAATAGGCTTCACTCTTTTTATAAACCACTGATTGATATAAACAACAGTCAACAATTGAAAATGAAACAGTTTCAATATTAGGGATGGGTATCGCCAAAAATTTCGTATCGCAATATATCACGATTTTTTTCCCACAATATCACGGTAATATCATGATATTTTTAAAAGCAGTTTTTACAATGATTTTATATTAAAAGTCATTATTTTTCTAAAAAATATGCTAGAAAAACAAAATTTAACTTTCTTGAAATTTTTATATATATAAAATCAATTATGTTTGGACGGTAAGATGCCGTTCTTTTCACTTTTTACAACATTTCTTATACTTTCTGTAATTGTAATTTGAAAGATTGAACAAATAAATGAATAATTTCTGGACTTCATAATATGTACCTAAAGACCAGTATTTAGGTCTCCGTATCACGATACGTATCACGCAACAAAAAATCGCGATTTACCGGTATACCGAAAAAATCGCACATCCCTATTCAATATCCTGAAAAATTGAAGAAGAAAAATAATTTTATAAAATAGCTAAAAAAAAAGTTTGGGTCGGGTGCATTTTCAGTGGGTCGGTAGGCAACTGCAAACAAACAAATTTTTATTTTAGGCCTCACTTCATAAAGTTTTATGCCATTGCCAAATACCATGTTTTTATTTACAGAATACATGATCTAGCAGTGGAGAAGGGAAATTTGACAAATATGATTTTAAAAAATTCTCCTAACTTTGACAACACACCAAGAGCAGTGAAATCCAACCCAATCACGAAATCTCGTAGGATAAATTTCACCACAATACAACAGGAGGGATCCTCAGAATCCCCCGCTCCACCTTCCAGAAGAATCAACCCCACCCCAGTGTCAGGGAAACCATTCAGGAGGCAGACAAATGCCTTCATAGAACAACAGGACTCAGAAAACAAGAACAGTAACTCTAGCTTTGATCAGAGTCACTTAGAAGAGGAGAGAGAATTACTCAGGTAAAATTATTCTATATACATATACTGTAAATCACTTTTTATTCGCGAGAACTTTATTTTCGCGTAATTACGCGAGATGGTATACTCGCGAAAATTTCATTCTCGTGTATAATAGAATTCCTGAAGATCATATAGAGCACTGACCACAATTCATGAAAATTTTGTCTCGCTAATAAAGTGTCAATGACTATCTCGCAAAAATTAGGTGTCGCGAAAATTAAGTGATCTACAGAATGTACAATTGATAAAGAGTCCAGAATAAGTGAATACGTGTGTATGTATGTTATAAATAGATGAAATCAAATGGAGAAAATTTTTCTTTAGATCAGAAACTGCAGGTTAAAAATGAGAACTAATATTAATTTTGAAGGAAAGAAAAAGCTAAGCATCTTCAAAACAAAGTTGAGAGCAAGTCAGATGATTGCAGCTCAACATCCGTTAGTACACCAACCAAGCTAGCCTTGGACCGTTCTGTCAGCACAGTGGAAATAGTTACTGCTGATATTAAAGAGGTCACACACAAGATTGAACTCGATAAATTGGTACAACTGTACTCAGAATGTCTCAGTGGTAAGATTTATTGAAGAGATTCAGTCCAGTTGTTGCAGTAAGCCTTCCATTGATAGAGAGAGGTTTTTATTCTAAAAAAAAAAAAAAGAATGATTTAAAAAGACTGCTAATAATAAATTAAGATGCATGTCATATGAATTTCTACACAAAAGTTATTGTCAAGTGCTAATTATTTTCATCTGAATTTTAAAAAGTATAACCCATCTGAAGAGAAGTTCTTAAAAGAGAGCAATGCTTTATACATGTACCTGTTTTGCTTTCTCCTGTACAGAGAATCTGTTTCCTAACCTCTCTATGGAGCTGTACTTCCTGATGCAGTTGTTGACGACTCGTAGTGTAGACCTGGACTTGATAGCTGTTTGTGGAGAAGGTGGGGGTTACAGTGATAGTTCATATGTCCAGACTGTGTTAATTTTGACCAGTGCTTTATGCATGTCCATATTACATGTATATAAGTTTTGTCTCTCATTTTTGTTGGTATAAAAGTGAAAATACATTTACTAGAGCTTATATTTTGTGTTGTTTGCAGATGTTTTGGAAAATAATTTCTTTTGTTCTGTCCACAATGCTGTATATTTTGCTGTTGGTGTTCTGAAAAGACAGAAAAGGTAAATCATAATTATAAAGATTTCATCAATAGTCCGTCAACTTGTCACACAGAAAATAAAAATGAAATAATAATTGTTATTAGTGAAATTTAATTTTTAAGGATTGTGTTTTTTTTATACATGTATATTTGAAGAATGCAATTGAATTTAAAAATTAATTTGTATTTCATAGGGAGAAAAGTGGCAGAAGTTTAGACTTTTTCTATATCTTTTCTCCCCACATAGAAATAGTTACATGTATTTAATGATCAATACAGCAGTTTAACTTAAATGTATGAAATATAGTAAATGTTTGATACCATATACAAGGAATTTAATATGCATGTAATTTTGTACTTCATTTGAGAATAAATACTGTGGTATATAAATATACAATTCTTGATTTTTTTTATGTACAGATTACTTCAGTGCCTTGATAAAGTGACCTTGAGACTGTTGTCAGAGAACACCAGAATTTCTCACTTTTCTCCTGATCTAAGTCATTGGTTGATGATCATTGTTGAAAGCAAGAACCAACAGGTAGCAGGGTTGATTCAAGTACTGAGTTTATAACAAAAACTATTTTGATCATGCTTTACGTAACTGTTTTGTATATTGCATGCATAACACCTGAATATATCACATTCAAAGCACCTGCAATTGGGAAAAATGTTTAACCAAGTTAAATATTTTGACAGGTCGGTCCCATTTATCCCAAGTCTCCCATTGGAAGTGTGTCTTTCCAAGCAGAAACTGACAATAGGAAAAACTTTCCTGATGATAGAACATTTCATTTATTCAAAAAACAAAGGTGAGAATTTAGTGTTCCTGAAACCTTATGTGAAAGTATTTACATTTTGAACTGACTACTTTATACAGACTGTGCATTTAAGGAAATTTAACAAAAAAATTCATTTTGTATGTGTTTGAAGGCCTTTGTGCACAATTTTAAATGGAAAACTGTATGAAAATTAAAGATGAAGGTAGAGTTGTAAAAATAACATACACATTCAAATTAAGATATCATTACAGTTATAAAACAGGTGATGGGACTGCATCTGATAATGTGTATTCATGCTTATTTATTTCTTGGAAGAACTCAACATTTTGACTTATTAAAGCAATAATTGATTGGATTGTTTATATGACAAAATAAATCAATGCTTACAGGGATGGATTCTATGAGATTCTGAGGGAGTGGGAAACCAACCACATGGTGCCGGGCTGGTCTGTCAGTGATGTGCTAAGGAACAAAATCCGGGCCTTGATCAGCTCCAAGACAGAACTCTCCAACCACCTCCACTTTGCCAGACTGTTTCAATCTCAGCTTATCGCCGTAAGAAACTCCTTAGTGTCAGATCAAACTAAACAAACGGATTTTCTTCATATACACTGTATTTCAGTGTACTTTTGATTTTGAAGTTGAATTCAAGTGGTACACTTACTGAGGATGTCCATTTATTTATGCCCCTGCTTGAAGAGCAGGGATATGTAGTAATGTCTGTCCATCTCTTATTTTAAATTTTTATCAGACTTTATGGCTCTCCCATAACAGAACATCCATTTTGCCATTGATGTTCCTCTAGTTTTACTACTGAAAGCTGTTTATATCCTACGTTTATGATTAACTTTTCTCTCCAGATGTGTAAAGGAGACAGTGGTTTAATGGCTGACTCTGGTGATGACAATATTGCTTTGTTAACTCAGTTAAAGCGTTCTAATCCAGAAAAGTTTAAAAAGTGAGTCTTTTATATTCAGTTTCATTGTTTTAAAGGGTACTGCACCACTGCCACTGTTAAGTGGTTGGTATATCCACCTCTCCAATATTACTTGACTTGAGGTATTTTCTCTCCCAATACTTTCTTCAGCCACATTTTTCAACTTTCAGACTGCAGGAGAGATTTTCTAAGCCATTAAGTTTTGGAGGCCCTTGTCCTGTCCCAGCCTTCCCTGGGTGTCAGGAATTCTTCCACGATTTCATCATTGCTGCATCCAGCACTATTTTTAACCAGCATTTGAGTGATACTTTTGCATCAAAAATTCTTGAGGTATTGTAAAACTATTTTGAAAACATTTTAAACTATTCAAACCTTTTTATGGACAAATCCTCAGAGGAGGAAACCAGATATATATACATGTACATGAAATTGAAAGCCTTTCATTGTTTTGATTAGGCATGATGAATTACTTTATTCCAATCAATTAGTTACAGTATAGTTAATATTCAAGGATTTTCCTTCTTCGAAATAGAAAAAAAATCAACAATTAATAAAGTTGTAAGTAAACTGTATATGATAAGGATTTCTGAAATATTTTCAGTTGAATTCAATATGTTTTCTCCCTGAAGAAGAAACTGGAAATGAAGATTCTGATGATGTAAGTCATTCATTTAGAACATTGTTTCTCTTCCTCCCGAACCATTCCTAGGATATGATGGCACAATACAGATATAACAAATCCAATGTCACTGGGAGTAATTTATTCTTTATATGAATTTCAGGAACAGAAAGAGTTATTTATTTCTAGTCTCTTCACCCTGAGGCTTCTTGGAAAGTTCCTTGGCTTTGTGACCTTTCTACCTTATCAAACAACCACAAAACTGCCAGATGAAATGGAGGCCATGTATCTGTCAATAAGGAAAAATGTAAGCTGCTCCATACCAATCTTGGGCAGATGAAATGTTTTTGAACTATTTTTCCCTTCTTGTAGAGTTTGAGCACTGTACACAATAACCTTTTGAAATGCTATAAAAGTGATGGAATTTCATTGTGATATAACATATCATTTTGACATTCATACTTGATTGTATATTTCTGTGCAGTAATTACAAATGTCATAAATCATTCCCATAATCTTGAATCTCAAGATATGTTAAAAATAAGACTTGCAATTGGGAGATTTATGTAGTAATCAGTGTGTAAATTAGTACATTTACATATGAAATTTGTTCTTAGGTTCCAGTGATACGTTTTATATACACTTTATGCATTTCAGCACCTGCCATACTTGGACCTAGTGGAGTGCATTAAGGAGGCCCTGTCCCTCCATCGCCTTACCCTCACCATCCCCTGGGTGGTGGAGTTCCTAAGCATGATGGACGTGGTAGCCCCCAAAATTGACCACTTCCAGCTGACTCTATTCTTACTATTACTTATTCATAGGTAAAGATTCTGAATATGTTAACTTTTAAAGAACTTTAGTTGTTCTTTTAGCATTTTATTTTATTGAGGGGAGAGGCTCCTAACTGAATTTCTACATTAGCGCTTTTGTGTAAGGTTTTTAAAACGATTGCACTTGTTACTTTTTTGTCCATTCTCATGGGATTCTAAGCACAATATTGGTAAATTCTTTAATTTTTCAGATCATGTTGGAGAGAATTGAAGCATGAGAATTATGGTTGCCTCCTTATTGTAACAATGATAAGCTGGTTGTTAGATGTAAGTTTAGTCAGATATAACCTTGATTTTTGTGATGAGAATAGCTGATAATTTGAAACCAGACAAAGAAAGTTGATCGTACATTTAATGAATTGTATTCTGATTGCTTGTACTTTTCAGCTTTCAGTCATACCAGAGGGCTTCTTCTTTGTTGAAATTCCTCATGATGTGTTGGATATTTTACCAGATGTTCAAAGGAAGTCTACATTACAGCTGGTATGATTTTTACCATCATCTGTAATATTAAAGTTTTCAAATTTGTTTTCGACAGAAGCAATTTTTTTTAATTTCTCCAAACTTAATTCACAATATTTATGCAGTGGATAAAAGTAAATATATTTCTTTCATTGACGATTAACACTACCAATATGTTTATAAGAATGGCTTAATTTGCTACTGACTTTCCTTTCTGTTTAATTTCTTGAAAAGGACACCATGGGATTTGTTGATCAAAGCGTGTTCTACTCCTGCTGTCCATATTTATGTAAGTGACATATATTAGAACATAAAGATTTAGTTTTTTTCTTATTTTGACTTTTTCGTAGAATAGATTATTTTAAGGTGTAGGTCATTACAAGCATTTTTATTATCATTGTTCGCTAATGTTTGAGCAGTAGAACTCAGAACCCTGTTGACGGAGTTTGCTGTGGGCTGTAGCAGTAAAACATCTACCATCAGGAAAATCACTCCCGTATCAGCCGAGGATACTACCATCCCTAAACCATCAGATGTTCAAATTCAGGTATTTCTGCTTTGCAAGATTTTATCGAGTGATTAAAATTGCAATGCAATTTTTCTTTGGCAGATAAACAGTGGGATTTTTTTCTTGATCAGATTTAAAAGGTAAAAATTAGAAAGGGCTTCATCTTAAGAAAGTTGAATTCAGATCATTGTTATATCACTACAAAATCAAAGTTACTATTAATGAGAAAAGAATCCTAAAACTTTATTGAATCATTTTATTTTTCCCCTTTCAGTTACAACTGGAGGAGAATTTCTTCCACAATCACCCAGCCTCTCTGAGGAGATGTGTGGATTTTGTGGCCGAGCGAACAGCATCTAACTTCATCAAGAAGTTCCGCTCCACCTCCCTACAGAAATCCCTGGGGGACAGTAGGGAGGCATTGAACACACACCTCATGTCACAGGCTGGGGGCTCTCCTAGCGGGAAAGCAAAGGTAGGTGATCTCAAATTATAAAATGGCATGTTTTGTCTCAGACTAGAATGTCACTTTGTCTTTGAATAATGGTCTTTTCTTGTTTACTTTAAATATTGTTTATGGACAGGAAAAAAATTTTGATGGTGATGTGGCAGATAAGATAACACTTAACATTCTTATCATTTTTGCAATGCTGCTTATAAATTTAAAGTAGTTCCCCTTTTCAGTGACCTAATCAGTAAACATGAAGGAGATTTACAAAGTTAAGATAATCACATTTCATTTTGATTGAAGAAAAAAAATAATAAATCTAATATTTTGGTATGTTACATTTTAATGACATACAAATAAGCACTATCAACATTATTTTTGCTTAAAATGGATTGAAGCATTAATGCACAAATATCAACACATTAACACACAATAATTATTTCACTGTCTGATTTATGAATTGCGTGAAAACACAGAGAATGTCCTTGTTGCTTTACACACAAAGTTATCCACATCAGTTAGTCTCGTTAACACCTCAAATGGATCCTCCACAGAAGAAGCCTGGATCCCTGGCTGCAGAATACAAATGATTTTATTAGACAAATTTTGGATTTCCTGAATGGTGTTGTCTTTGAGATGTTGGTAAATTCTCTTGATGCCGCACGCGACAGACTTTCTCAGGAGTTGGCTGTTATGTAGGCCTTCCTGTTCTTGTAGATGTGAGGCGAATATCCTTGTAGACAAGCTTTGGATGTAGGACTCTGTAATTGAAATTATAAACTCAATATGATTTCTAAAAATTGATAAATTAAAGTTGGCGGGGGGGAGTAGAAGAGGGAGTAATGAATTATACATAACAATATATAGGCCTTATGAAATGTTGTTTACCTAATATAAGAAGAGAAAGTGACTAAAAAAGTAAATTAAGATGGAAATCTTTTAAAGGTTTTTTTAAATGCAAAATTTCTTGGTAC
The DNA here is from genome assembly GCF_032062105.1 of Saccostrea cuccullata. Classification (NCBI taxonomy): domain Eukaryota; kingdom Metazoa; phylum Mollusca; class Bivalvia; order Ostreida; family Ostreidae; genus Saccostrea; species Saccostrea cuccullata. The sequence continues at coordinate 3,346 of NW_026917871.1, read as the reverse complement.
TTTGAGTCTTTTTTTTTTCATTTGATCAGTTGATCTATCCAAGGAAGAGGTCCTAAGTCAGGCAATACATTCCTCAATAAGACATAATTTTCTTTAGGAATTTGTCATAAAAATATATGATATATTTTATAAAAAGTTTGGTCACAAATAGTTGAGATACCTTGCTAGACATTTGTGCAAAATACCTATGGGTGTTTCCAGTATCATAATTTTTTTATATACAAATGTTGGTGTTTTTTTTTAATATTTTTAAAACAGTTTAGAAATCCTAATTTGATGACAATTTTTAATAATTTTTAATATCCTTATAAAATTACAAGGAGATACATAATAGATATTTGAGGAATGCGTTATCTGCATGACATTAAAATGAAATAAATTTCAATTAATAAACCTGTTGCATAAAGTTGTTCTTCATATTTCTGACATTGTTGAAGAAGTTTCTGCAGTTCGACTGCATAGGCTATCAGTTGTTCATCATTCATTGTAGAGTCTTTGAAATTCCTATGAATAATTCATTTTTAGCAGTATTTATACCCCCACCACTGAATCACTCAAGGTAAACCATACCTAATTATTAAAGGATCAAAAGATAATCCTACTAGATCACAGAACATGGAATCTTTGATGTGTTGGGATTAAGTATATAATTATAGAGTAATTAGGGCAATTATGTCTTTCTAGCTGTGGTGGTAGAACAGGTATTATTTGACACCTTTCTTTGTAGATACATGTACCTGAGTAATTGAAGCTATAGGTGTGATAAAATTAAGATTTTAAATAATTGTGTCTCTTGTCCATTTACAATTTTATTTTAGAGGAAACTACTCAGTTACCTTCAAAATAATTTAAAAAAAAAAAAAATAAATAACTTTGTTTTATGAAATTCTGTTGAAATTTTATTGATTAAATATTTTGCCTATTTATAATTATATTTTTTTCATTGAAAGTCACAAAATTAAAGATCATTGTAAAAGTTTTTTCCTTATTTATGGGCAAAACAAATCACTAATTAAAAAGGAATGTTTTACCTGTATACTTGTGTCTTATTTCAGGACAAGTTGCAGCATGATATCTTGAAAATTGCACAGGATCATGTTGCACAGGCCAAACTCACGGTGGCCAAAGATGTAGGCAGGTTAGCAAGATATTAGATTTAAAAGTGCATATTTTCACTGATGCATAGCATGAAGCTATTGAACTCTTTTCATACACAACTGTATAACAGTCTGAGCAAACTATCCAGATAAATGAAGCATCCATATTAGGCCATAATGAAAATATTCCTAGATTCTCATCCCCGCCCGTCCCGATTTTATTCCTCCGTCTCGATTTTTTTTATTTCTGTTTTTCTTCGTCTTAACTCTGATCGGGATCGGTATTCATCTACCATTCTACTTTCGTTTTAAATCCCGCGAAAGTCGACATGATTTTGACAGCTAAAAAGATGATAATTGCTGTAATACATGCGTTTATATTTTAAACAAGGGTCATTGGTTGAAAAAGATCGGTGATTATGTGAAGTAAGAGATAATTGAACCATTACTATGTCTTTTATTCGGGTGTTGTAGATAAAATTACATCGATTGACCAGGTCAATAAAAAATCTGCAAAATTGAAAATAAAAAAATATAAAATAAAAGCCGCCCGCCCGCCTCGATAAAAAAAAAAATTCGGATGAGAATCTAGCTATTTATTTATTATGGCCTTACAAAAATATATTATGTTCATAGTGTATATAAATCATTCCCTGCAAATTTCATCCAGAGAGTGAAGTGCTTGAGTTGTGGGCATGCAAATCAATAAACTCTCACTGTATACTGTAGATTTCTTATTTCTCGCGAGAATTTGTTTTCGCGAAAATAGCTCTATAACACAAAATCATGAGGATAATACTTCGTGAATGAACCCTTGATCAATAGATCTTTGCATAGATTTTAGCACCAAAAAAAAAAAAAGAAAGAAAGCGAGTATATTTATTTTTGAGTTGTGTTTCTCATGAAATTATGTGATGATTAATTCCTCGCTTATATGTAGGAATCTACAGTATTTGTTTCGGGGTATTTCATATACAGTAAAACACAGTTTAGTGAATATGCTTCTAATGAATTGATGCTTACAACAAAATGATTTTCAATACTTGTGACATCAAAATTTATACGTATGATAAACTTAACAGATATTGCAAATTGCTCTTTAAACAAAGCAATATCCTGTCCCAGGCAATTCTTTACAAGCATGTTTTACTATATTAGTATTTTATTAGGTCACCTGAGTAAACTCAGGTGACCTATTGCTATCTGTTTTCGTCTGTCGTCGTCCGTCGTGCGTTAACATTTGAACATTTTCAGCTTCTTCTCTGCAACCACAGAACCAATTTCAACCAAATTTGGCACAAAGCATTTATGGGTAAAGGGGAACAAAAATTGTGAATTTCATGATCCCTGCCCCCCTGGGGCCTGAGGGGTGGGGCCAAAACCACTAAAATTAATGCAATCTTTAAAAATCTTCTTCTTTACTCCTGGACATCAAGCAGTCAAACTGTTTGCATGATTGTTATCAGCAATGAGTCCTCTACCAAAATTGTGAAATTCATGGCCCTGGGGTCAGGGGTTCTAGTGCTAGGGCGGGGCTAAATAAGTAGGTAGTGAAAATGCATTATTTCTTTGAAAATCTTCTTCTATGCTCCTGGGTATTCAATAAATCAACTAAGTACATAGTTATGATGAGCAAGAGTGCCTCTACCAAAATTGTGAATCTTATGGCCCCAGGGTCAGGGGTTCCGGTGTTAGGGCGGGGCTCTATTGATTATATAGTGAAAATACATGAATTCTTTAAAAATCATCTTCTCTGCTCCTGGGTATTAAATAAACTAACTAAGTACATAGTTATGATAAGCAAGAGTGCCTGTACCAAAATTGTGAATTTTATGGCCTCAGGGTCAGGAGTTCTTGTTTTAGGGTGGGGCTCTAATGATTATATAGTGAAATGCATGAATTCTTTGAACATCTTATCCTTTGCTCCTGATTAATATACTAATGATCTAATTACATATTTAAGGCCAGGATTTATTTTATTTTCAGTTTTACAAACCCTCCACTCAAGGTTTTGAATTTTCAGTAAAAAATAAAACATTTTTTTTCTTTCCGATGTCAAATTTGAGTCGGGATCGAGATTTCAAATTTACGAACTCGCACTTTCGGTTTTAAGATGAAGGTGTCACAACAGTATTAATTTCTGCTATATATTCTTACCAAAAATGCGCAAGTTTGAGTAGATGTAACTAATTCAAAACAAACTTCTGAGAAGTTTCCTTTTCAAATCTTGTAAAACCATTCTTTATAAA